>NW_008237447.1:6046194-6090714 GCF_000691975.1 Corvus brachyrhynchos
AAAAAAAAACCTTCTTTACTGAATGCATATTGGCTGGTTTGTAAGCCTGACAGCAAGTCAAGCCTCATCACCTCCTATGTTAAATTGGCAGATGACATATGCAGTACAGAAATATATATACACACATATATGTATAGATCTTTTAAATGTCATTCTAAGTCTATGACTTAAGCCTGCAGCACTGCCAGACTCTACCCCCCCCAAAAAAACTGCATGCAGCTTGTATTTTCAACTTGCAGTTAAGGAGGATTAGCATATTTTATTTTTGAAGATCATCACATCTAATATTATGGAAAATAGTTTCTGCACTTTTTCAAATGGAAAGTTGCCTGTTAAATCCCATGAGGAGGGGACTGTGTATATATGACAGTAGCTAAAATTATCTATTTTTTTAAAGGACCTTAGGTATCAAAGGCAATTTTAAATTGTGAGGGACTGTAACATGCCACTGCATTGTTAGCGTGGAAACTGAAGAACCACCAAAAATTCTACAGAACATTCATCAACACTCACTAGAAAAATTCAGCAGCTTGGAAAACAGGGAACCCTGTTCCTTTCTGCTGATGGCAGGAATACACTTTATTCCAAATGCAGCATTCATATCTGGATATTTTTCAGGTGGTCAGTATTCCCAATTACCTTAAAGTCTCTTAGGAGCTGAGTGGCTTACTCATGAAGAAGTGTGTGTCACCTACTCAGCATGGTTGGTGAAATCCAAATGCTCCCGAGCCACAGAGGTTTCTGTTACCCTGCTGTTCCCTTTGATGCACCACAGTAGTACTGTCTGATGGGGAGGAGAACTTGCTCCATAAATAACCAAGAATTTGAGAGTATTCATATTTAAATTTGGCTCTTCTGCACATCCATCCTGCTTCCATGTGTGAGTTTTTTTGTTTATTTGACTTTCCAATTTCCTCTTTTTTACCTTGCATTCTTTAAGAAAGGGTGAAGAGGCAGAAAAATAAAAGTGTAACCTCTTAAGGAAAAACAAATTAAAAGATGAAAACCAAAGTGTCAGGTAAATGTTGCACACCAGCATACAGCATAGTCCAGCAAAATGAACTGCCCTTGACTGCTCACTCCTGAGTGTTTTAGCAAGGAAGAGGTTAGACAGGAGACTAGAGAAGTCTAAATAATTGAATCAAGCTGTGTTTCCAGTGCTCAAGCCTTTCGATACGTGGTATTATTTTGTAATATCTCACCGTTTGAGAAGAGTGTAACTGCAATGTGAAAATGCTTTTGTTTGATTTTTGAAATGACCAAGCTTTGTTTTTAAAGGCCTGGACTCCTAAACATCAGTGAACCAGCCACTCAGCCATGGTTAGCAGATACTTGGCCTAACACAGGGAACAATCACAATGACTGCTCCATCAACTGCTGCACCTCTGGCAATGGCAACAGTGATGGCAACCTTACAACGTACAGTCGACCAGGTTAGATATGTTTCTACCTTGCTAAGGAATCTTCTTTACAGAGTGTGTGCTTCTAAATACCTGAGAGAGCGTACAGGTTTGTTTGGGTTTTTATTTCCAGTGGGTTTAGACTTAATGTAATGTCTCCTCTATGTCATGATTATGCTTGTGGTCCCTTTCTGGATCCTTTCTCGGTCCCCTTTGGATAGTTGTAGCAGGCTTAAGGAGCCCCTGCACAGTTCAATGCTGCCCAAAGTCACACTGAACTGATATGTTTCAGCTTCTGAATAGAGCAGATAAGGTCATTTTTAGGTTGTTCTGTACATCCTTGTTGCTTGGATGGAGGAGAAATACCAAAATAATGCTAATGAGATTTTCCTTCTGGTTTGGATGTGATGGGAAGCAAGAAATAAAAGATTGCTACAGTGCTTGCAACAAGTCAGTCTGTTTTGGCACACTCAGAACTTCCCTTTCAGTGCCATTCTGTACAAAATTGGATAGCTGGTGTTCTGTGTAGGGTGTGTGAATAAAGAAGTTCGCTTCATACACTTAAAGCAATTACAAAATGTTAGGTTAAATAGTAGTTCCTGGGAGCTTGAGTAGGACTCAGAGAGCTCTGAAAGAAAACCTCATGAGTTCCATGGTAACACATCTGTGAAATATATATCAGAGTTCTAATTGTTGCACATTTTGCTTTAAACAGCCCTTAGGCTCCTTTTGGTTTATCCCAGTTTGCATTACTGGTGAGGAATGAAATGAAGCTTTTCCACTACAAGCACCTCTGGCTGGTTTTGGTAATAGTAAGTCCCAGTATTTCAGAGAGGGAGTATGTAAAGTTGCATAAGTGCCAAGCAGCATTACCTCCTGTAATTTGTGTGAAGCCAGCTCTAATGGCTGGTAATTCATGAGTGGTGGTGATGGCAATTCATCTGCTGCAGTAATGCTGTCTGACAAGGAGCACTGCCAGGTGCTTCGGAGCAAGGTGAGAGATTTTGGTGTTAGAGACTTGTATCTCACTCTGGCTGAGGATATCACGTCCACCAGTACCTGTATAAAAAAGGTTTGTGATTCAGGGATGGCTTACAAGAACAGACATAGCAAGTTCTGGTAACTGAAACTTAACAAATTCAGAAAAGGAAGAGAATGCACATTTTTGATGGTTGCAGCCTATTATAACATCTTGTATTGAACTGCAGTGGATTCTCCCTCATTTTAGCTTTCAGATTAAGCTTGGTTCTGTTGCAAAGTGTTTCTTTCCTTTCAAGTAGAACTCTGAAGTTTGTGGGTCAGACAGTATGTTCAGAGTGGTGTCTTCTTTCCTGGAAATTCTGCCAAATATTCTTAATTCTGTCATCGTGGGCTGGTTAATGCTGTGAAGCAGCAGCGATGGATATCCCCTCAGTAGTTGTGAAAATGCAAAGTAGCTGCATTTTTAATTTTAAGTATAGCACTGTCTTCCAAGTCTACAGAATGGGAATGTATTGTTCCAAAAGTAGATGCCATAAAAAAAGATCTAACAGGATAAATCTTCTGTTATGTAGGTAAACCAGTTTTAAGTACTTGTTGTGAGGAATTCTAATGTGTCTATGTAAAAAATGTACCTACTGCATATACTGTATTGATTATATTGCCTTACACACAAATCAGAGGTAGCTGCAAATGAAAGGAGGTAAAAATATATGTTACAAGTGACTCTGCAAGGATATTGTAGCAAAGCATGAGGTATCAGGAGTGAAGAATATACTGTGTATATAATTGCCCAGTATGATACAATAGACTTAGAAAGGAGGAAAGACTAGTATGGTTTCAGTAGGTGAGAGAAATGAAAAAATTTAAACACTAGAAATCAAGAAGTTGAAGACTGTGAAGCAATAAATAACAGAGGCAATAAATAACACCTCACATAAGAAAGAAAAATATATCAAACAGTAAAACCTTCAAAAAAACCACAGGCTGGGGGGCATGAAATGTGCAGTGATAAGTTCTATGTGGCATGTTCTGATACTGTTTGTTAGTCACTGAAAATGTGCATCGGTGGTTTTCTTACACAAGCATTATTTTATTCCCCTTTCTCAGGTAATATATCTCTAAAAATATGTATGTGTTAGGGAATATTTTTGTAATTGAACATCCTGTATGTTTGCTAGTTATTTCATTTAGAGAATGGTGAAATCTTGAATTCTGTATGCAGTTTTACTTGGCATCCTCTCCAGTAAATTCGTTGTAGACACAGGTAACGGACTTCAGGTTTTGAATCAAATTCATTAGCGTAAATACAACATCTTTTAAAAGAGGAAAACTGTATTCCTAGTGAGTGTTATGTAATTATTGATGCATTAATCAACTAGAAAATTAAAGTTTCTGCTTAAGGATCATTGAATGCTAGTTCCACTGAGCCTTCTAACTGCTGACCCACAGACTATTTTACTTCATTCAGTATCTCCCAGTGGACTGGATGTGGAGAAGAAAAAATGTGTGGGCTTGCTGTCACACAGTGGCAAGAGATCGGGGCAAGGCAGGGACATTGCAGCAGTGGCCCGAGCATCAGCACATGTTTTTTTCCTGTCTGCAATAAGTGGTGATCTCAGGATGCAGTCAATGTCAGAAGAATGAATTCATGCTGTCTATGCGATATATCTTTAGCATGCAGGAAAATGGTATTACTGTGGTATTATGTATTTTGCAATATCCAAAGCAAATGAGAATCAGCAAAAGTTCCAGCTTGCTTTTCTGTCTTTTTGTTTCAAGTTAAAATATAAGATTGTACAAGGAAACAATGATCAAATAAAGACTTGCTACTGGGTACTGAGTTACCTTTTTACATTGTGCTGTTTTTCTTTAATTCTCTTATATGTAATCATTTCTCAGTCTGTTTCATAAAAACCTGTTGTACATCTATTTCTTATGACAAATACAAGAGTGTCTAGATACTGTTTAGGTGACATGAAATGACCTGTCTTCTTTAGTTACTCCTGCTATTAAGTTTTGGTTGAATTTTCCTTGCAATTCAAATGATTTTAATCAAAATTATGAATTGAATATCTATACTGCTATAAGAATAATGTCCAAAAATACAAATGTTTATATGGCCACTACGGAAGAGCCCAGCAAGGTAAGTCATTGTAAATACAATTCAGAAGGTCTGAATTTACAGTGAATCAGAACAGTGAACCCTACTTTTGGAGAAGTAGTTTATAAGGTAAATAATATTCTGTAAATTCTATAGTTAATGGCAGTATCTCTGCCTCAGTGTGTCTGCTACATGGATTCAAGCCATGTAGTTATGCAGTAAGGAAATGTTAGAGGGGGTTTCATGGAAAGTCTGGTGTGAGCGAACAGAATGACCTTTTCTCTTTTCTCTCCTCTGTGGTTAGCCGATTGTATAGCAAATTACAACAATCAGCTGGACAACAAGCAGACAAACCTGATGTTGCCTGAGTCAACTGTGTATGGGGACGTGGACCTCAGCAACAAAATCAATGAGATGAAAACCTTCAATAGTCCAAATCTAAAGGATGGAAGATTTGTCAGCCAGCCTGGGCAGCCCACTCCTTATGCCACCACTCAGCTCATCCAGTCCAATATCAGCAATAATGTTAACAATGGCAGCGGGGACACGAATGAGAAACACTGGAAACCCTCTGTTCAGCAAAAGCAAGAGGTTCCACCCATACAGTACAACATTATGGAGCAAAACAAATTAAACAAAGGTGAAGAGCTTTTAGCTTGTTTCTCCTCTTTAGGCATCAGAGGAGTTTTGACCTTCTGGTTCCAGGAGTCTAAAGCTTTCGGGTTCAGCAATTACAGGCTTCTGTGGTGCTTTTAGACTTCTGCCTCTTTAGATATAGAAATACATGGTTAGCAGTGTCAGAAAGTTAATTAGCACCACAATAACCTTTCAGATACTGAATTTATTGTAAAAAATAGCAAGCTGTATCTTTAGAAAAGAGTTAAACAAAATACATTTCCTATGGATATGAGATTAATTTAAATTTAATAGTAGTTAAGGGATTGGTTAGGACAGAGGCCAGATATTTTATTCATAAGCCAGATGCATGGTAGTCACATTATACTCTACCTTAAATTTTAAGTAGGTCAACCCACTCTTCCCAGTCGTGGATGGAGACTCATTAAATCTACATGTTCGTGTAAACGAATGAAATTTTGCATATCAAACTCTGTAAAATTGTATTGTGTTGTACACTGGGGACACAAATGGAGTGATCCAATTCATTTTAGACTTGTTCCTAGCAAGCCTTCAATTCTCATATTGAGAGGCAATGCTACTGCACATAATTTGGGAAACTAAATTCCTGTGTTACCCTGACTGAAGTCTGTGGATCCAGAAGCTAAAAATAAATTGATTTCAGTGTTAACAGGAAGCATCAGAATGTGCTTTTGAGGCCTTGAAGGCATGTTTCTTTAATATACTGTGTGGGAGCTGAAAGAAATAGGTATGTGATTTCTTCTTTCTAGTCCTCCAGGCTACCATGCAACCTCTTTTAATAACCTGATTTGCAAAACAGCGTCCCTAGGAGCTGGACCCATTCTAACTTGGAACTTTTTGCATTGATTGTTGTAACTCAAGTGATCACACAGTGATAAGTGATCCAGTAAAAAGAAACATTTCATTGCAGGAATGTTGATTTCTCTACCGGACCCATCTACTCACAGAGGAGTTCAAAGGGCAGTTTAAAATGTCACACCTTCCCTTGACATAAATATGCCAAAAGAAAATTCAAGGGGTTTGACTCCTTACTAGAGGGTGAAAGCTGTATTTTTTTGTAATTGTTCTCTTCCATGAACTGTGTATTACGTACATCTTTGGGAATTAAAACATGTTTGGTTTTTATGTGCTGGGAGATACTGCATCTTTCAAAGTTTGTATATTACAGCTGCATATTCTCTAGCATATTGTAGTGTGGAAAGGCCCCCTTAAAGCCTTGTCTGCTGACAGTCATATATACATATTTCAGAGTGCTGATTTACTGTTTATCCTCTGTGTAAACATATGTGGTATGTAGGGCTTCAGCGTGGTCTGTGGAATGCAACTAGGCTGAGAAACTATTACAGAATACACTCTGGTGTGGAATCTATCATTTTGCTCTTTTTCCCATGCTTACATTATCACAAGCATTTCTGCAGCAGATGGGGACTGAATTCTTAGTTTTGTTTATTTTTGTTTTGATTTGCTATTTTATGAGTCGATATTCTGATCTTGGTTTTCTCATTTCCTAAGTCAAAGCCATCTTGCTGCTGATTATACCTCTAGCTTTTGTGATGGAGAGTAACCGTTTTGATGAGTTACATGCTGTGCTTCACTGTCACTACCTTACGTCCAGTGGTTCTGTTTATGACGCAGTTTTATTTGCTGTATGAAGAGTAACTTACCTCCTTTCTGTTCTCTGTAAATTGCAATTGCTTTTTAGCACGAGAGTATTGTTCTGCCAGATGAATATTTTACTTCCTGATGAAGTTTTACAGATCTGGTTGCCAAATCTAGATTTAAAAGTACTAAGTGTATGTACCAAGTGCTTTGGAACTGGAGAGGAAAGTTATGGTGACAGCCATCAGCAAAAAAGGCTTTGCCTGTAGAACCTGCATGATCCAGTGTAAATAAAAATATTCTTGGAGCCAGCAGACCTGAAACAAAGACCTCTTCTGCTGTAAACCAAATTCAGCTGGAGCTGCATTGTTACTCCAGCAGATCATGCAGCCCTTGTTATACAGGGCTGACTCCTATGTGGGTTTGTCACCTTTGAAAGACCAAAAGTAGCTACCGCAGTCCATTGGTTGCCCTGCGTGCCTAAATTAGGCAGAGACCATGGAAAATCAATCAAGGTGACAGTATTTGTATGCAAAATGCTCACACAGGTCATATATATATATATATATATATATAGATACATAAATATATTTGTTGAGACTTGATCATTGCAGAGGCTTTGTGAAAACCCTGTGCATAGAATTCCATTTTACTGCATTTTAGCTGTGCAGCTACTAAGTTCCCATGATTTCCCCTAATTTTTCAATTAGAGACAAGCTAAAATTAAAACATGATTGCAGGATGGTTTTTCTTCCAAAAAATGAATTTGTTTCTTCCTCACTATTTTCAGATCTTACTCTGTGTTACAAAGCAAGTATATAAAAGTAGTTGTGTTCCTGAAGGGCAGCATTAACCATACCATTAAACTTGCAGATTACCGAGTAAATGACAACATTGCTCCAACTATTCCCTACAACCAGTCATATGACCAGAATACAGGTGGATCCTACAACAGCTCAGACAGAGGCAGTAGTACGTCTGGTGAGTACCTGCAGGGTTTTCCAAGCCTTAGGCTTTGTGGTGTTTGGATGCTGTAGCTGTAATTGGCAATATTTACTGGGCTTAGAGGAGTGATGGGGAGAAATCCACTGACAGTAGACGTTGAACAGCATAAAAACTGTCCTCCCAATAGGTGCCTATATTTCTGTTGCATCCTTGTGACTGCTTAATGTCATCTAAATGTCAGTTAGTGACTGATTTTCCAAAGTTGTGAAAGTCATGAACTCAGATAGAGGTTGGATTTCCAAATGCTAATGGCCTCCTGGTTAATGTTATATTTTCCAGATGAGCAAGTCATAGAAATTTCTTCTCAACTGTCACCAAAAAAAAAAAAAAAATGGATTTTAATTTATGTGTTACCTTCCTGGTACTTCAGTGTTGTTTTTTCCCATCTCTTGTGTCTACTTACCCAGTTCATGAACCAGCTGAAGATACCACAGCAGCTGAGTGATAACCCAACAGGGCTGCTTTAAGAAGTTTTTCACTTTTTAAATTAAACCCATGTATTTTATTGAGTAAAAAAGCATTCAGGCATACATAAAATTTTTATAGGTTTCAGTCCCTTTATGTCAAATTTATTCTTGTACATTGTTTAGATATAGACAGTAGACAAATTTTGTTTCTCTTTGGCATCTCCTCTACAAATGATGTAAAAAATCCTTTGTAAAAATCTTGAAACAAAACAGCTTTTTGTGTTGACCAGAGCACTGAAATTGCACTCTGTACTTTGGGACCACTGAATATGTTTTAATTCAAAAGTTATGCTTTATCATTGTGGTATTACCTGTTCACTTCCAGGTTTGATTTCTGGTTGGGGTATATGAGCTAAACTAGAAACTACACATGAGCTTGGTTTGGGGCTTTACTGTAAGTCTGGTAGTTAGGCTGTGTTTATTTACATCAAACCAGTTACAGGGTGAGTTACAGCTATGAGTGCCCTGAACTTTACATCTACTAATCAAGATGAGGACTTCTCCCATTCTGTTCTGCTGTTGCCTTTGATAGTCCAGTTGCCTTAAGCCCAGCCTATGCTTTGTCCTGACCAGTTCTGACCAAGGCACGGTAGACATAAATATGTTGATGAGCCCTGCTGTGCTTCTGGATGATCTGAGTTCTCAGTGGCTGGGGTGAGATAAGCACAGCTCACAATTCGCCCAGCTGTTCAGTGGTTTTGTTCTGGGAGACAGCCTTTTGCCCATTCCCAGGTCTACAAGATCAGGATGTGGTTCTGAGCCTATGCTCTAAGATGTTAAGACTTGAAATCCAGCATGAAACATCTCAGGGGTATGAACCCACTCAAATTAAAAATGAGAGGGTGGTGTTCTCCATGCTGACGCTTATTAGGGTTATTCATAACTAACAATTTATAGTCCTGTGCTAAGGACTCCAAGAGGAATGAAGCAAGGTGACCAAAGGAATAAATAAATTGTGTTGAACTGTGTATATATCATGGTGCTCAGGGTACAGAATGCAGGTCGCCTTGGGATAGTTAGGGTCTTGCTTGACATACTGAGATAGCGGAAGAATAATTTTACGTCGCTAAAACGTGTATCTGGCACCTAGTGTGGGACAATAATAAACAGAACTGCTGTCTGTAAGAGTGGAAAATCTGAGACAGCAGAAGTTAAAAAAACAAGCTTCCTAAATCTCACTGCAGCATATTTAATCATGTGCATAAGGCTTTACTGTGATAATATAAAATCATGCCTCAGTTTAAGAGAGAAATGTGAAGGAGTCTAAAACATACTCGAAACTACAGCAGCTTTATCTACAATAAAGGAGTTACAATAGCAAAGAATTAAAATGTATATATACTAAGGAACAATTGTTGAGCCAGTTCTCATCATAGCCATGTCCAAACTTAAAATTTGAGACCACCTGAATAATTGGTCTTATTCAAAATTATTTGAACTGTTAAAGTGCATTGCTCTATTATGAGCTGTAATTTTCCAGTAAAGTAGTTGAAAACATTTGTGAAATACTTCATTGATCTTTATTTTTTTTTTCTGTTATTTTAGTTCTTCCAGTAATTATTTTCAACTGCACCTGCCATTTAGACTAAAAGTAGTAATTTCATTGTGCCTAAAATGTTTCAGTGGACAAGTACAAATTACCTATATTCAGCGACTTAATGCAACAGTAGAACTTTAATAGATCATATCTGTATCATATTGTATTTTAGGTTCTGGCAATTAAGTAGGATAAAGGCACTTCAGAAAATATGTCTACAGCTCATTTGTTTTAGATGATAATCTTTAATGTAATTAACAGAAGTAGGAAGCTCACTCTTAATGACATTGCTTGTAAAATTCATTTACGGTTTTATCACATTTTGACTGTTTATTTTAAAAATCAAAGTTTTGTATCCCATGTGGTTTTTTCCGTGCTATGTAAAGTTTCTGGCTAAATTCAACCGCTTAAAATGTAGATAAATTCTACGAAGGAGCTACAAGTACAAACTGGTGTAAAAAGGAGGAATGCCTATTTGCTCCAAACTGAGCAAAACAGTAAATTCTCAAAGAATGCAAGAGCATCTGGGAGGGACTACAGTTATTTCAGTTTTCATAGCTGGTGCTGAGGAGAGACTTAAAAGCATTACACATGTGTGCTGCTTTTTATTCACAGGGAGTCAAGGGCACAAGAAGGGTGCTCGGACCCCAAAGGCTCCCAAGCAAGCGGGCATGAACTGGGCAGATCTTCTCCCACCCCCTCCAGCACATCCACCTCCTCACAGCAACAGTGAAGATTACAGTCTTTCAGTGGATGAAAGGTAAGAAAGATGAAGACATCCTCCATCTCCTGCTTTAATCACTAGTTAATTGAACTGTAATTTGCCCTACAAACTGGCAGTGAGACCTTCCTCCAGCACTGTTCTGGTGCTGCTCGTTGAGCTGTAGCGTGGCAATTTGGAGAGCACTTACTGACAGTGGTGTGCGTCCACTCAGCACATCCTCACTGAGCTGTTCTCAAGAGCACAGAGAACAATGGTTTGTTTCTGGGCTATTAATACATGTATCAGATATGCTAATTACACAGTACAAATTTAAGTCCTTATTTTCTTAAAAAATTAATTTTAGCTATGACCAAGAAATTCCTTGTCCTGTGCCACCTGCAAGGATGTATCTGCAGCAGGATGAGCTAGAGGAAGAGGAAGAAGATGAGCGAGGTCCTACTCCACCTGTCCGAGGAGCAGCTTCCTCTCCAGCCGCTGTCTCCTATAGCCATCAGTCAACTGCCACTCTCACCCCCTCTCCCCAGGAAGAACTCCAGCCCATGTTACAGGACTGTCAGGAGGATCTGGGACACACACAACACCAACCTGACCGGAGGTGTGTGAATGCAAATGTAGCGAGAGAGATGTGACAAGAGTCGTCTGAGCCCCACTGAAAACTCCTGTTGAATTTAGTGAGGCCAACAATTTCCCCATTATTCTGTTACTCTTTAACTTCTAATTCAGGATGCTAGAACTATTTTAACCTAAGAAATAGGTAATTAAGTTGCTTTATTACTGTACCATGGGAAGGAATGCAGTATATCACTTTAGGGTACGTATGATGCTGACATAAGTTAAATTCACAGTCATCAGGTTATTAAAGTGGTATCGTTAACACAGCTTACCATATAATTACAGTTCCATTGTTTCCAATAGATTTACTGCATTATTACCATAAAATAGCATGCATTATTTCACAGTAACTGTGCAATTAAGTTGTCACCAATATGTATGAATATATATAAATATACAATTTATATAACCTATAGATTTTCCTCCTCTCATAAATCCTAATACAGGAAATTACTGCTTGCAAAATTTTCTTAACATTTCCATCTAACCTTATTTAAAGGAATGACCAACATTAATAAAGATAGATATTTGCTACAGGGAAATCTTGTTTCTTCTCTGAGTTGCTTTTACAACTGTTTTGCATATAAACTCTCACAGCTTCTCTCCCATAAAACAGTGAATTCTGAATGAGCCCTTTTATGTATGGTGCTTACTTCTCTTGGCTTTTGTTAAGAAGTCACAGCTTTTCCATCCCAAATTATGAGCTTTTATTATTTTTTTCTGCCAGTGGTTTGCACATATTGTTTATTGTCACAAATATATACACTTACCTGCAGTATTCTGTGTAGAATTTCTATTTTTAGTAAAATGCAAGCCTATTACAATGAAATTTATATGATTTTTCTGAGTAGACTGTAGAGCTCTGATTTTATCAACATATCTTACTGGATATTTATGGATGTATTTTCCAGAATGTTTTTTAAAATTTAGCTCATCTTTATGGCTCCCATTTTTTAAGTAGGCAGTAGTTATGCATCTTTTTTTTAAGGAGCCTATATCTGCTTTTACCTTAGCTCCCCACTACTTGATCTGCCTTGGTTTGTTTCCTTTACTGTTTATGGTAACACTTGTACCGTGCATCTTTTCCTCTATCTTCCTGTGTCTTTAAAATCACTCTGTTTATTAGTGGATGGCTGATTTCCTGTAGTTTCCATTGGCCCTGGTACGCTGGTCCACAGAAGTGTTCATTTTAATCACTTACATTTTCTGGGATATTAAAGAGGTTAAAGTAGCTGGACACAAATGGAAAAGGGAGAAGCTAAGTGACCGATAGTCATGAGTGACTTTCCAGAATCTCTGTGATTTTCTGGAGATTAGGATATGTGTCCTGACATACAGAATGGAGTAGACAAAAAGCAGATGTATACAAACATGCATAACCAGTCAGCAGCTGCCTGGAAAGTAGAAAGTTTGCTCAACACAAATACTCATGGCTGGTCACCATCAATGCCATCAAAAAGTAGTGGCATAAGGAGCTGGAAGGATGCTCCAATTTAAGCTCCTAGGACGTACAACTTACTCTCTTTGTGGACTGAAAAAATAAAATGTATATTTATTTTGTCCCTCCTACAATGGTTAAGTCTGGCTTTGCTGAAAGTCTTAGAATTTGTTAGTGACTAAATTTGTCTTTTCCACTTTACTTTTTCAAACGTTGTTTCTTTCCTTTTTGCCGCATCCATCTCATCAGTTTAAAAAGAGTCATATAATTCTATTTATTTGATTTGTAAGGCTTTCCTGACTACCTGTTCCATCTACTGGTGTTGATATGACCCAGGGCTGCTGTTGAGGAATTGGGTGTACTGTGCTCAACAGCTGTAACCCGTTCTGGTAGGGGTGGGGTTCTGTTTCAAATGTGGTGTGGCAATACCTTCAAACTAAGAATACGTTCCAAGTGGTGCCTTCCCATACTGATTTGGGGTGTCTTGTAAATGGTGGGTTTATAGTGAAAATAATGCCTGAAATACTGTTTGTCATACTTTCTATTAGGTTTACTCGTAGTTCTGGTGGGTATTATTTCGTTTGCTGGTCAGAACCAGGCATCTAGAATAGGATTCTGGTGGTGATGGTGTACTGTAATATTTCTCTGTCTGGTGAGCTTGCTAGAAATATAGCAAACTGAAATAGAAACCTGTGCTCTGGAAGAGTCAACAAGGAGAGCAAGAAACTAAAGATTTAGTGGGATAGCAGGTGATACCAGTGTTAAAGCCAGAGCTGAGATAGGAGACAATGTCACTGTTAAAGCGAGAACCTGCATCAGATAAAGGGGAAGAAGTATTGTTAATTCTCTATACCCGTGAACTAGCTGCTCTCAATTAACCTATCCTTAAAGGCTGGCAGCCAAACTACATTTTCAAGAACCCTAACATATTTTGTAACCAGTTGCCTGTCTTCTAATACCAAAACCTAGAGAATAGGCAAATATATCACAAGGACATTTGTCACAAGAGCTTTAAATTAAGACAGTAAAACTTTATTGGGCAAGGTCTCTAGTCAAAGCAAGTACAGATTCCAGGCAGCAACAAATTCTGGGATTTGGGGGTGCTTTTATAAATTGATTATTGGATATTCTTCATTCTGTTCAGTACTTAATACAGCAAGTGAAAAACAGTGGCAAGATTATGTAGTCCAGGGAAGATCCAATTTTCTCTTGCTATACAGTATTAGGTTTTTCCTTGCTAACATTTCTTTCCAGAATTAATATGTATTCCCATTTATTAAAATTTAAAGAAAACCAAAATTGCAAAATTGCCCTCACAAAAGAGACGATTTAACTATGAGAGTCACCATTTCTCAATGAAATCATAAGAGGGCAAAGTTGACAAAGGAAAATTACTTTGAAATTTTTTTCAAAGCAGACTGAAGTAGAAATTCCTGGTGAGCACAGCCAACAGGAGAACCATTACTGCAGAAAATGTGTTTTCCTGCCAGAGAAATGGCAATCAAAGAGCGTGTCTGTGGCCCCGTGTCGACAATGTTGCTACCTGGAACTTCTGAGTGAAATATTAACCAATCTTGAACATTGATCTGATATCTTATACTTTGCCTCCTTAGGCTGGAGATACCATTACTGACAAATAAAGATCAAAATAAGTTAACCTATAGATCTATATGCATGTTGGTACCCCTAAGGCCTAGAACTAACGTTGCAGTAGAAAATTCTTCTATTTCACCACCTAGATCAATTTAAAAAATAATGAAATTGCAGTCTCTCTTTTCATATCTTTCTGAATCACCAGGATGGGTGGAGGGAAGATAATGTTAATGGAGCAATCTGTTTGGATAGATGCATCTCTTGGCATCGATAGTTTCAAGCTATATGTTTACAATTATTTCTCTTGCTTATACTCTCAAGGGTGCACAAATAGTTTTTTTAATAGTCACATGACCTGCAAACAGCTCTTTGCTTAGCTCTACATGTGTTATTTAGGGAAAATGAACAGCTTTATCATTAAAGTCAGTGATAAAGGAACCGTATTTAAAAAATCAGCTTTCTTTGTGATAGATTTCAAAGTACATAGCTGTCAGTTCTGATTTACAGCAAAAATATAAACTAAAAAAACAAACCCGAGCATTTCGGATATAAATTAGATTGATTTAAAAAGGCAGGTCAAGCTTGCTGGGAAATAAAGGAAGTATTTTCATCAATCTACTATTTCCTCTGACTTCATTATGTGATTTCAATTCTTCTCGCCCTTGTATTTTTATGCAGACGTCAACCTGTGAGTCCTCCACCCCCTCCAAGGCCCATCTCCCCACCTCATACCTACGGATACATCTCAGGGCCCTTGGTCTCTGACATGGATACGGATGCCCCAGAAGAGGAGGAGGATGAGGCAGACATCGAGGTTGCCAAGATGCAGAACAGGAGGCTCCTTTTGCGTGGCCTGGAGCAGACCCCTGCCTCCAGCGTGGGGGATCTGGAGAGCTCCGTGACGGGGTCCATGATCAATGGCTGGGGTTCAGCCTCTGAAGAAGACAACATCTCCAGCGGGCGCTCCAGCGTGAGCTCCTCTGACGGATCGTTTTTCACCGACGCCGATTTTGCACAGGCTGGGGCAGCAGCTGCGGAGTACGCAGGGCTCAAAGTAGCCAGACGGCAAATGCACGAGGCAGCAGGAGGTGAGTGGTCCTCTGCTCGATGGGAGAATTGAAAAAATGGCCATTGTGAAATGAATCTATCCACAGACGCGTTCTGAACTGCTGTTCTTAGGGTGTTTATAAGTCAGGAAGAGCCAGAAAAGGAGTTTTGGTGAAATAGTTCAAATAAATTGCTGCTCTGCATTGTTTTTCATAAGTAGTTCCTAGTTCTTTGGTCTCATTGATCGTGGACAAACATCCATCCTGCTGGTGGATTTACACTCAGAACTGAAGGAAAGGGAAAAGAAAAAGGATTACAGAAGTCTATCTTTTCCCAGTATAAGGCTCCCAGTGTTTTCAGTCACTCTACAAGAGAAGATTTAATCCCTGTCTATTGAAGTGTCCAAATAAATAGTAAACCTTTAGAGTTCTATTTTCGCTGGATTGGAATTTTTTTTTCTTTTGAGGAATTCTGTTCAGGCTTTTACTGTTGTATTATTGGGATGAACTGGCTTTGTGTTGGTTTCATATTTTGACAGCTGTTATGAGTAGCATTTTAGATTGTAGGTTGTGCATATGCAGCAGAGCCTTATGCATATGTTTGTTTTTTTCCTTTTTCCTTTCTCCTGAATCACCACTGAACATATAAGACATGATATTTGAAATATTTCATTTTTACAACATGCTGGATACTAGTAGCACTGGCTATATACAGGTAATCAGTAACCTGACTAGGCCAAATGGATATTTTTATAGTTCAACTAAGAAATAAGAACACAGCAGGCTGGGATGCAAGTTACAGGCAGATCCATGAATGTTTTGACAATCAATCCTATTAAACTGCCAGGCCTGGAGAAGAGGTACTCTGTCACAACTGTGTCCACCCTGACTCCACAGATTTTCAACCTTCCTGCCATCTCTGACATCCTCTCCCGGTTAACAGTCCTTTGTTTCATTTCAACACAGCTGTTCATCATGAAGAGTGAGAGGGGAGGTAATTTAGTAATTCTGGATTAAATCCTGACCAGTTGAAGTAGGTGGCAAAACTCCCATTTGTACCCACGGGGCCAGGATTTTAATCCATTTTGTACACAGAAATTCCTATAAATATGTGTAGAGACTTACATATTTAGAAAAGGTCTTTTTACATCTGGTTGCTGATATTTTTGCAACAGTTAAGCTCATACTATGCAGCAGTTTGTATACATTGGTATTACATGTGCCTGACTGCATATCCTTAAAATGTGACCCTTCTTACTGCAAATAATCTATGATAAAATGCCAGTCATCCAGGCTCAATGCATTCCTGAAAATTCACTCAAAGTGGCAGCAGGGACTTCAGTACCTGAGACCTGCTGGTGACTTGCTCTGCTTTTGACAGGGAATGACCTCATGTGGCCTGAGCTAGGGAAGGGGGAACCTGTCTTGAAAGGGAAACATTCTGCTCTTTCCAGAAACTGGCAGGGTAGGAATCCTGCTCATGCTTGCCTGCTGATGGATTTCGTGCTCCTGGGGCAGGAACTACCAGCTACCAAGCAGCTGGATAATTTCTGTTCAACCAAGCCAGCCTGCCTAATGATAGGATAGCAAATGCTTCGATTTAGTTACAGCTCATTCTAAAACTGGATGAGCTTTACTATTGTTTTGACAGTGTATTTTTAGGTTTTGTACAGCTACAGCATTCTGATGTGAAAAGAGAAAGTATGAAAGGTTTTATTTTAGGTAAGAAAAATAACTTCAATTGTCCTATAACCACTTGCAGGCCGTAGACATTTTCATGCATCACACTGTCCCAGACCCACCAGCCCTGTATCCACCGACAGCAACATGAGTGCTGTTGTCATACAGAAGGTCCGACCTGCCAAAAAGCAAAAACACCAGCCAGGACATCTGCGCAGAGAAGTCTACACAGATGGTGAGTCCACTGAAATGGGTGAGAGCCTCAGTGAACCTTTCTAAATATCCATTCAGTGCGTGTGTGTGAAATTTTTCCACAGAGATAACGCTGTGTTTCAGAATTCAGTGATTTGTGTTTCCTGTTGCTAAACACACTGAACAGTTTAATCATTTTAAATGCCAGAGTTCCTTAATACTGTACATTGATGCTTCCACTCCAGAGCCTTGCACCTGTTCTCTATAGTGTCCTAATCGGCTAATTACCGCCATTATTTAAGAGCCCAGATAGCTTAAATAGTACAGTCATTGAGAATAATGTGTGGTTAGGATTAAAATCTTCATTCATGTGACTGACTATTAAAACCTTCAGTATGTGTCTTTTCCTGAAAAAAAACCAAATCACCATTCAAATGGTGGACAACACAAGTCAGCGAATTGTAATCCTGACCACAGCATTGTTGCAAGCAGTTACTTTGTGAGTGAAAGCAAAATCTAATCATCTTCTCTCGTGCCTTCACACACAATATCAACTCTTGCTGAAAAGGCAGTGCTTGTATTCTCTTGGGGGTGTAGGATGATAATGCAAACATTGTGATGTTGTCTAGAGAGAGCCTTTAATGAAAATGCCTCAGGTGGTGCAGCTTTTATTAAAGCACTGCCTTCCAGTTGTATAAAACAATCCGTGGGCTTTGTTGGAAATTCATGTAAGATAAATTCCCCAAGACTTAACCCATCTTGTCAAGTTTGCTGAATTTGCTAACAGGAGGGAGATGTGGGGGAAGGGGAGGGGAGGGAAGGGAAAAGGAAAGAAGGGCAGAGCTCCCCACCTCCTGCTTCTCTGCAACAACAATCTGATTAGGACTTTCATTACCAGTCTGAAATTTTTCAAAGAGGGGCATCATTTGCCATTATCATATGAAAGCCTAATATTATAGATCCTTATCCAGGGTTACAAGAAGGGAGTTTTGAAACCACTTCTCCCTGTGATTCCTGCCACTTGACGAAAAAATTTAATACAAAGCTCAAAGCACGATGAGCAGAAGTAATTTAGCAATGAGTGGTTGTCCGTGCCATTATCTGTACTTTATTCCGAGTATTTTCTCTCAGTAGCATCTATCTGATATTAGACTGCGTTAAATGCTGGCATGACACAGTGCACCTGGGCCTCTTGGCTTGTGCCCAGGCCCCTTCTGTCAGCGAAACTGAGCTGTTGGAATATTATCTGATTTCAAGGGGTTATTACAGTGGTTTTGTGCATGTTTGCTTCTGTGAAAGGACAACACAAGGTGTAAATCCCAAAACTGTACCAGAAACGTTACGTTTATGAGACTCTCGTAATGGCGTTTCACAGGATTTTATTGACATTTTATCAGCTTTTATTCTCTTGAAGAGAATGCTCTTAACTGAGTAATTGGCAAAGCATCAAGCCTCAATACAAACACAATAGCTAGGACATCAGAAATAAATAAATAAAGGTGTTTTATGTGGCCATTTGCTTCTAACACAGGGATAAATGAGAGATGGACCTGTATTTGATGACAGGTTTTTGTCAAAGTAGTTATACAAAGCTAAATCATAGAGCCATTGTTATTAAATATTGCAATATAGATTTGACAATCATGATCAATATTTGTTTTGTGTTATGTAGCACCTGCTTACTTCAGCATATTTTCTAATTAAGTAAGAATTTCCACTAACCTCTTTATAGTGAAATACAGTGTGGTCATTCAGGGAATAGCAAATTATGGCTTTAATTCCTGCAGATCTAATAAGATCCAGTTCAAAGGTTGAAGGATTTTTTTGGTTTAGATTTTTTCTTTTTAATTATTATTTTTTCTCCTCAGTCTGTTTGCATAAGCATATTTGGAACCTTACTGTTGATTCTAACCATTCACTTTAATAGCCACATCTAGAATATTGTGACCCTTCAGAATTAGTTATAAAATAACATCTACTAATTGTTTTCCTTAGGTGGAGAAAAGTCATATGGATGCATGAATGAAACATTTCAGCACAATTGACCTTTCTGAGATATACTTAGGTTTTTATACTGGATTGATGTTACACTATTATTTATCTTTTTTATAAAGGAGTGCCTCATACAGAGTTGCTTTTTTTTCCTCATAATGAGTGAACATGCATGTTTTTGCAGTAGTAGGGGGAAAAAAGCAGAAGCATTCAAGAAATACTAAAAACACAAAAATACGTTCCTTCTTTACCTTCTCAGCCTTTAAAATGGAATTTTAAAGAATTGTATATAAAGAATTTTCTACTGTTCCCAAATTACCTGAATTATTACTTGCTAACACTTCTATGAAATACGGGTGTAATGAAGAATTTAAACGATTAGTTGACAGGGAGGATATATAAATAAATTAAAGATTTTCATGAATGGTTGAAAATGCTAGGAGTATTATCAATAGCAATATATATGTCTTAAAAAATTCTCTATTTTATTTTCTTCATACAGAAAAATTTGTGAAAGAGGTTGGTCTTTCTGAAGGTGTGTGTTTCTTAATAACATAGCAATAAAAGACCTACTACTACCTATTTTTAAATAAAGGAGGGTGCTCTATGATCTACTCTGCATTGTCCAAGTAGTAAAAATTATGTATTTTCTGTGAGCACTGGTTCAAGTCAGTTGCTCCTTCATGTGGGATGGGATTTCAGCTCACTTGTTTTGTTCCTTGACAGTCATCCAGGCAGTGAAATGTTCTTCATATTTGTTGCTAAAAATCTTTGCTCAGTAGGTGGTAAGGATTAAAATGTATGCATTTTTAATTGCTCTTCATCTAGCCTTTTAAGACAGTTTACTAAGAATGCATTACAAGAACCAACTAGCAGATGTACCCTCCTTCTCAACCTTGTCTGACCTACTTACATATTTAATTTAGAAAACCAAACTTTAAAAAATACGTTTGTTTTTTCTAAATATATATATATGAGAGTCTCTTCTGAACTGTCTTGAATTGATTTATCAGTTGTTACAAGCCCTCAGAATTGTGAGTGTTTAGATAAAAAGGATAAAAGTACTTTGCCATTGTTCTGATTCAGT
The DNA here is from genome assembly GCF_000691975.1 of Corvus brachyrhynchos. Lineage (NCBI taxonomy): Eukaryota > Metazoa > Chordata > Aves > Passeriformes > Corvidae > Corvus > Corvus brachyrhynchos. The sequence goes on from NW_008237447.1 coordinate 6,066,306, forward strand.
AGGTCTTTCAATAGAAATTATGCCATTCACAGTTCACATGAGATTTTAAATCCTGATGCTTCTTTAAATCTCTGAGTGACAAAAAATACTAACCAGTTTTGCAGCTAACTGGCTGAGACTGTAACTGATTTATTTAGCTGTGTTATCAATCACATGATGTGAGGGCAGCTGAATTTCTCACAAAAGGCAATTGAACATCTGCCAGATATTCCTCGAATATTCACTTGGAAATGTTAAGCCTTTATGCATGCCAACACCATTTGTACTTTTGTCTCCCTCTGCCTGTGCAGTACAAAAAAATCTACTCTGTATGAAGCAAATTTTAGCAAGGTAGAAAATAAGGAGGAATGCATTTCTTACCTCTGCTAAAAATCAGCTTGTTATTGAATTTTAATAATTTTCAGATGCTTGCCCTCTTCTCAGTCCTTACTTCTGAGTGCATTATGAGATATTTTGTAAATACTGATTTTGTTACTTGAGGGAGGTTTTTTGGAGTGAAAATTGTTGTGATAATTATGCAAATGTACTTAAAAGAAAAAAAAAAGCAACAGCCCTCAGCTTTTATGCATCACTTTGGGTTTTGCTGTATTGATTTGTTCATCCAATTATTCTGTACAGTGTGAGCCATATTTCTTGAGAGACAAAGCATGAAAACAACTTCAGTACATGAATAATAGCTCAGATTATGACATGTCTGGGAATCTTAAATGCTGTCTAAGTTTTTTTAAAGTCAGGAACAATCTTGAGTTTTGCACACCGGCATGAATGTGCAATAGGCAAAAAAGTCACTTTGTATCTTAGAGAATGATAGAATGGCCTAGGTTAGAAGGAACCTCAAAGGTTATCTGCTTCCAACCCCCCTGCCATGGGCAGGGACAGCTCCCACTAGACCAGGTTGCTCAGAGCCCCATCCAGCCTGGCCTTGAAAACTTCCAGGGATCGTCTTCAGTATTGCATCGAATCTGTAGCTGCTGTTTTCTTCAGGGTGTGACTCTGAAAATCTGCAGGCTGATAGAGTTTAAAAGAGAGAGTTGTCTTATGAAGCCTAGTTCCCTCATTGGTCACTACTTAACAATTTTTTTGTGCTTATTTGTGGCTTCTCCACTTTAGTATCAAACTAATTTAGCAGATTATTTTTCCTCAATACTGTTTTGCTTATCCCGTGGTTCCTGTATGTGTTCTCATTTAGAAAATTATGGTCTCTCCTTTCAAAAGACACACATGGAAGGTTTCTGCTGTAGGCTGTGCTACAAAATGGCATCCATTAATTGTTTGAGTTACGTGGGAAGCAGGGTAACAGCAATACATAGACATGAATGAAACATGTGAGCACAGCTGACCTTTAACAAATACTTCTGAGTTCTTTGTATTGGTTTGATGTTGCTTTGTGATTTATTTTTTATTCCTTACAATGGAAGCTTCCATTTTGCTTTTAATAAGAAGTGTGCCAGTTTGTACTCGAGGAGGCAGATTGAATCTGGATTTTCTCTGTGATCTGAGCTGTTAAAATAAATACCACAGGGGTGTAATAGTGTTGACCTCTGAAAGGGATTTTTTTTTCCTCTGTAAAGGATTCTTCTCTGTCAGAAGTACTGTGTTATAATGAAGATTTTTATAGTTTCCCTGCAGGTTGCAAAAATGTTCTTGAAAGAGAATATCAATTTTCTTTAGTTATTACTGTACCATAGAGCTGCTGCCAGTTTATGAAACTTTTTATATCAATGCATCTTCCCTTTCCATAGTCAAGATTCAACACCACTTTGTTCATTGTCCTGTGTAGCCAGATAGGATTCTTGAACAGAGTAGTTTGTTCCAAGCTGTATTTTATAGGCTACAGGAATGTTCCTTCCCTTTGGTATTCATTTATCCAGTGCACCGCCAAGCCACATCTGCTGGACACTGGCTCTTAGGGTGGCTGAAAAGGCTGATGTTGGATATCTACGCTCCCTTTACATCAGCAGGCTCAAGAGAAGGGCTATTCAGTGCTTTATTACAGAGAAAGTTAGTGGAGCATGTTGAGACACATGATATTGCATTGCTGGGGTAGAGTTAATTTCTTCTCAGCAGCTGTTAAGGTGCTTTGTTTTGGATTTAGAATGAGAATGGTGGTGATGATGTTTTTTGCCAAGTTGTGTTTATCCTAAGTCAAAGCCTTTTTTTTTTTCCTTGTCTCATGCTCTGCCAGTGAGGAGGTGCACAGAAGAAACTGGGAGGGAGCATAGCTCAGACAGGTGGCCCGAACTGACCCAAGGGATATTCCACACCATAGAACATCATGTCCAGTATAGAAACTGGGGATTTACCCAGAGGGGCCCATCTGGGTTCAGGAAGGGGGTCTGGCATTGGTCAGTGGGTGGTGACCAATTGGGTGACCAGTGGGTGGTGAGCAATTGCATTGTGTATCACCTGTTTTTTCCCTTATTATTATCATTATTATTATTGTTTACCATTATTATTTTATTTTACTTTTATTTTCAATTATTAAACTATTCTTATCTCAACATACGAGTTTTACTTTGATTCTCCTCCCCATTCCACTGGGGTGGGAGAAGAGAGGTGGGAGGTCGAGTGAGCAGCTGAGAGGAGATTCATCTCCAGCTGGGTTTAAAACCATGACAGTAGTTTTTAGTGCCCAACATGCACCCCAAAGGGTTGAGATAAGGACAAATCCAACAAGAGTTTGTTTAAAGAAAAGCATCTGTGGTTCCAGAAGCCTACACTTCTGAGTTTGAGTATCTTCATCCACTTCTAAATCAGTGTGTCCTCTTCGGAGGGAAGACATGCTGTGAGAAGGAAATTTTCCTCAAGAACGAAAGTATTGTTGGAATCTCCACAGGCTAATTCAGAATTTGTGTTATCTTTTAAGCCTTGTCCAAGTTCTGTAATCACTATCAGTGTTCTGTGAGAGATGAGGTCCATCTCCAGCCTTGCTTTTGCAGAACAGTTCTTGTGCTCAATAAGCTTTAGTCTGGATTGACATGGTCTTACGCACTGGGCTTTCAAGGAGCATACTACACACAACTCTGAGACCTTAGGCAGACTTCACGTGAATTTTCATGTGATTGCTGAATTGTAAGAGGTTATATACTTCTTCAGACCAACACTTTTTGCAGTAGATATTGACACTTAAGATCATCTGGCTGTGGGTCTTTGTGATCCAGAAATTCAAATTTGCATCTACAGGGCTGGGCAGCCCAGTAGAAGTAGTTTGGTTTGCTCTTTGGTGGCAGGACCTCGCAGGCCATTTTTAGAAGAGGTAGCCTGAGTGCTACTCTGATGGCTGGAATTACAGACTTTCACTGCTGAGGCTGTGTACTGAGCAGAGGTTGCCTCTCTAAACCATGTTTAACAGTTACAGATAACAAAGGAATGCAACATAACTGATCCCGTGCTTTCTTGACAAGTATGTTGTAAGTCTTGGTGCTGTGACCACTTCCCTGTGAGCCTGTTCCAGTGCCCAACCACTCTCTGGGTAAAGAGCATTTCCAGTCTAAACCTCCCCTTCATTTTGATTCAGCCACTTAGTTTATCCAAGCTTACATTATGCCTTCTTAGGTTTTGAAAATGACAGTCCTTTTTCTTAAAATATATCTGCAAATAGTGAGTGTTAAGTAGATACTTAAGTCTCAGTATTTCAATTGTTTACCTTTAGCTGCTCTCCAAGACTGATGTTCCCCTAACTGCTCAAGTTCAACAAACAAACTACCCTGATGGGATTTTTTGTTTGGTTGGTTTGTTTTGGGTTTTTTTCCACCAACACAGTGGAGTTACTGCAGCAGGATATCATTTCCCTGAAGTATGTCCAACCTTATGAACCATACCTTTTGATATCTTTCTTCCTCATCATTCCAATCCAGCCAATTGATAAAATTTCCTGTCTTGTTTAAAACAGGTCAAGGATAATTCCAAGATATGTCACCAGGTGAACGTGGTTGATGGTTCCTAGTAAGCTTGCAGAGCACTGAATTCTGCATTGCTTCACCTTTCCAAAGGGCAGATTCAAGTCACTCATGCTTTGTGTCACTGGAAAACCTCTCAAAAATGTCTGGCATGTGCCATATCTGAACTTATATGTATATATTAGAGACTTGTTTTGTCTTACTCAGGAGTGTTACCTTTATTTTTGACCCATTTTATGTAAATGTCAGTTGAAATATTCTCTGTAATAGACTGAGAATTAACTGTATATATAGTGATTGTGTTTGAAAAACACAGCTGCTTCCAGATTTTTGTGGAAATAGAAATGCACACTATTACAAAATGCTGAAGTTACAATTTTTAATAGTGAAGGGGTTTTTTTCTAGTAATTTCAGTTGAGAATATTAACCACATCTCACTTTTTTTAACCTGTTGTTCTCTTATATCCCTGTGAATTGTGCCTACAGCTTTATTGTGAACTGCTTTTGTATTGCCACTTCTTGCTTGGCTCCTATATTTTTTTCTTCACATTTTACATTCCACAGAGCACTGTTGTATCCTGATGAACATTTTACATATTCTAGTTTTATGTCCTAATGCAAGAATAGAAAAATATAACTAAGTAAATTATATGTGTGTTTTATAAATAGTATTTTAAAATATACAGAATTTTAGAACCCCTTAAGTTGTGCTAATTTACAGACCCAAATTCAAAGTCTTTGTGTGTCTTTTCTTCTTTTTTTGTTTTTTTCTGAGAGCTTATTACTTCATTGACTGACTGTGGTTTTTTCTTTAGTATGTCATGACATACCCTCAGACACCAAGGATATGTGTGTTAGTTTAACCTATTGTTTTAAAAGAAGAGTGCAATACCACATATAGTTTATCCTTGCATATGTCAGCAATGCATCTGATACACATTCTTACATCCCAGCCTGTTTGCTTTAATGCTCACTACACTGAAGACCTTGAGCACCTGCAGCACAAGCTGCTGTATTCTTGAATGGACTTAGCAAAATATGATAAATATCAGGAAGGATATGTTATTATCCTTAACTCTTTGTTGATACCCATAACTGGTGTTGTTAATATCCAAGTGCCTAAAGTTTATTGCAGTTTTCAGTAATGGCTTTTAAGAAAATATTGTGATATGAAAAGGCAGTTAGAGGTCTTCCTTTGTGTTTTTAAAGCTCAAGCTTTTGAAAAAATACCCATCAGCAGTTTTAACAGTATCATAATACTTTTTGGGGTGGAGAGAGAAGGGCAGAGGGAGGGCTGAAAATAACCAAGAGCATCTGTTTCTTCAGTTCAAGTTAAATATTATTTCTTCATTTCACTGGTGCGTGATGTCACCGCAATGACTTCTTCTCTCTCACCTTCCTAGACTTGCCACCTCCTCCTGTGCCACCTCCAGCCATAAAATCCCCGACGGCCCAGTCCAAGGCGCAGCTGGAGGTGCGGCCGGTCGTGCTGCCCAAGCTCGCTGCCATGGATGCGAGGACAGACAGGTCGGCCGAGAGGAAAGGAGCGAGCTACAAGGGGAGGGACGGGGCGGAGGGCAGGCAGCATGCCGACGGGCGCACGCACTCGGGGGAGCGCAGGGAAGCCCAGGAGCAGCCCGGCGACGGCAAACTGCGAGCAAGCAAAGCACCAAAACGAGACGGCACACCAGCAAAAACTCATCTTCTTCAAGGTCATTCTGCCCGCTCGGGGTTATCTGGGGTGCTGGGTGTTGGTCACTGGGAACTTGGCAGGCTGCTGAAGAGAAGTTAGAGCTGCTGAATTGCCACTAGTGTTAATGTGGGTCACACGGCAGGTTCTTGTTAGGGGAGAACAGAAATACAAGCTCATTACAAGCTTACAAAACATTCTTTTTCTATCTTGCTGCCCTCAGACCCATCATGTATTAAAGCTAATGCTGGGGAAAGCAGAAAGAAATATGCCTTAAGAGTTGTAAGGATCAGTGTCCCTGCTCCTACCACACACTTGTAGTCTAGTTATATTTAATGTTTCTCATTATGATCTGCTTTATAAGGGAACTGAGTGAAGTCAGACCGTAGATCTGTAAGAAAGAAACTTAACTTTTCTACAAAAGGATTAGCACTTAGCCCATTTTGCCAATTTGTAGAGGACAAAAGGGCCAGAATGATGCCTGGTCCTGTTTCAAAAGTAAGAAAGCCCTAGTAGTTGTGGATTAATTATAAATACTAACTGGCATGGCATTATACGAGCCAGCCCTGAGCAAAGTAATCTCTTATATATGGAAAGTGGTAAGTTTACTCATTAATGGAACGTGCCAAGTGTTCACTAAGAGCACAGATTGATACAAATGACTGGTCCTTTCTACCTACAGGTATTTAGGGATAATATCAGGGGAATTTGGGTAGTAAGTTGGTTAAATGGGTGCATGAATAGAAGTTTGATTACAGTGGATTGCTACAGAGAAAAGTTATTAGAATACTACCACAGAGGATAGTGGTGAAATTTTAAAGCATGGTGACTAATTGTGTCTCAAATTCAGCCTGAGAAATGCAGGGTCCAGTATTTAGGTGGATTGAGTTCCTTGTATCATATGTGTATTCTCATTTCCTCTTACTCTGTCACATTGAATATATACTGCAGGGAGTGGGGTTCTTTTCATTTTCCTGTAGAACACAGACCAGGGATCCTAAATTGAAATGAAATGGACACTAATCATGAATTAGTTTTTCTGTGGTGAACGTTACCATGTAAAGACTATAAATTTCCTTGAGAAAGCTTCTGTAATGCTGTTATGGAAGCAGCATATTTCATGTTCTTGTCAGGCATCACTTCCAACCTCCTGAGAATCATAAAAAGTAAATCAGCTGCATGCAGAAATTTTAGGTTCACTATCTCTGGGCTTGTAAACATAACAATGTGTGCATTTAATTATACAGAGGACATCCTGCCATATTCTAGACCAACGTTTCCAACATCAAATAATCCGAGAGATCCCAGCTCCTCCAGCTCCATGTCATCGAGAGGGTCAGGAGGCAGACAGAGGGATCAAGCAAATCTAGCCCGAAGGAATGTTGCAGAAATGCAAGTTCTGGGAGCCTATGAACAAGGAGAAGAGGAAGAAGAAGAAGAGATGGAGGTAACTGCAGTTTTAATACTGAAGATGACTGCAATAAGGCTGGTTTTGTATTTAGACAGATGCCAGGAAAAAACACTTTAGAAGCAGAAATATTTCTGTTCAGGAAAATAAGTGCATTTAGCTGTCCATTAATGTTGTGCCCAATCCAAGTAAATAAACTTCAAGAATGTGCCAAAACCATAAAAACCAAGTAATACATAGTATAATGTAATTGTCACCACGCTAAAACTTATGGAACAGAACTTGCAGAAATACAGTATTTTGAAGAGCACATTACCCAGATTCTTTCAAAACTGAAAATATAGAACTAGAGCATCTAAGAATACCATGACATTGCTTTTCACATCTTTTGACAGTTTATCATTGTAGATTTTATTAGATATTGAGACATGAACTTTTTTCTTTTTCTGCCTAATGATATTGATTCAATTTAAATACTGGTTGTAGATAGGGTGGCCAACATACAGTCACACTGCTGTGCATAATTAAAATTAGTAATTATCATTTAAAGGTAGCAAATCTCTAAGAAGTATATAAACCAAATTTTAAATAAAAAAGTTTAACATGTAGTAATTTTTGTCCTCTTTTTTTTAATACAGGAAACAGAAAGCTGAAGACAACAACATGTACTGTAACAGGCTTTTAAAATCTAATCAGAAAAAAAATAAATCACTTAAGATGCCTCAAGTCTGATGATGTTTGACGCCAGAAATAATGTTCAGTGCAATCAGAGTGTACAATTTTTCCTTTTTCCTCATGCCATCAGAATGCTAGTTTTTGTTTTATTCTTTCTTTGTAAACCCTCCTCACTAGGAAGGGCCCTCGCCTATTCCGTAACCATGAGCGCATCACCTTTGCTGCCCGAGCAGGCAGGGAAGCTGCTCTTCGAGGTGCTTGGGCCAGCTGCTGCTTCAGGATTAGAACAGAAGGGAATGCCAGGGCCTGGCACTCCAAGGTTTCTCCCCAGCGAGGCGGTGCTCAGTGCACTGCCTGCTCACCAGTGAGCCAGTCGGTAACAGCGCAAGTGACACGGCAGCGATCAGAGAGGTCCCCAGAGTGAACGTGCTGCAGAACATTCTGTGGTTCTCGGGGTTTCACTGTAGTCTGCAGCCAGTGCAAATGGTATCTTGCAGTTTTAATACAGACTGTGTGTCTTGTTTTCTGCCAGTCTCTTGCTAACCTTTTGCAGATGATACAGTTTGACAAATGAAAGTAAAATTAATTTGGGACAAGGTGGCTCTTATTGTAAATATGTACTCATTTTAAACCCCTGTGGTACTTTGATTTGTCTTTCCATTTTCATCATTAAATACATTCTTATTAAAAATGTCCTTTGGGATAGGTAGGAGGTAAGCCAGTGTGATTGCTATTTGCCTAATCATAGCATGAGCAAGTTTATCTGAAACTTTTTTCTAATTTTCCAGCCTCAACAATGCTTATGAAAAGAAAACCAATGGACATTTTTAATAATGATTAGGTAATATCATCAACTGTTACTGGCCCAAATCTCAGACCTCTACTTGTGTCAATTCACCTTAAAGAAGAAGTGCCACTTAAAGAAGTTTTGTTTGATCTTGGCAATGAATTTTTTTTGTAATGCACTGCTTATCTTTTTTTTTTTTTTGGTTTTAAAAGCACAATCACTAAACTTTGTTTGTAAACCATTGTAACTATTAATCTTTTTTTTTGTCTTATTGAAAATGTTAAGCATTTGTTTTGGGATATTTTTCATCTTTTTGTTAATGCTCTATGTTTGTATTTGGAATATTTGAATGATGACAGATGGTAAAGTAACAAACGTAAATGTGGGCCATAATCAAAACACTTCTCACTTTTCCTGGACTTACAGAAAATTACCAATTTTTCTGTGTCCTCTCTCAACATTGGATTATCATTAAAGCTGAAATAGAGGCATTAGTTGCATTGAATTTGCCAAATGATGTCCTCTGTCTGTAGATTTTTCTGATCTTTTTTGTAATTATAAAATTTCTTTGTCATTGGTGCTAATGGAAAAATGTGTGTTTGTTTATTGACAGCTATCAGGACTAGCCCCAATGAAAAAAAAAAAAAAGAAAAAAAAAGAAAAAAAAGTGTTTTGGTGTTTACTGAGGACTGAAATTTTTCATTTAGCTAATTTTTAAAGAAAGGTTCCATAGAAAGGGTGTGCAGTACTAAAGGAAAAATCCATGTGATTAATGTTTTCATTATGTTCATGTAAGAAACCTCATATTTTAGCCATAATTTTGCATACTGAGGATCCAATAATCAGAAAAGTAATTTTTGTCACATTATTTATTAAAAATGTTCTCAAATACATTATCTTTCCTGCGTAATTTCTTGTGTTCCCTGAAGCATAATTTTGGGGGCAACTCTAATCTTGTTTCTATTGGCAAGAGCCAGGATCTGTTCCACTGTAATCATGCAGCTACAGTAGCATGAGCAAGGTGGGAGAGCTGGATGCAGCCTAAGATTTTGCATAATTACAATTGATTGCCTTAAAGATCTGATTTCTGGGTACTTCATGAACTGTGATAATGAAAACTTCTCTCAGCCTGCCAATTTCCAGAGAGAGCTGATGAAGAAAATCTGTACCAACAAAAGTGTTCACCTGAGGGGTGAGACACGTTGTCTGCAAAGGGAGTAAGTTCCAAGTAACTGAAGAGAATGAATGGTACAAGTCATATGTTTGTTGGGACCTGCACAAATCCCAAGTTTCCTGACCTGCCTGCTGGCCTGTGCTGTAGCCATTCTGTGGCTGGCAGAGCCCTGCTGTGGATCATGGTGAAGGAGGTGATGGCCCCTTTTGCACTCTTCTGTTTTCATAAGCCTGCGTACTGATCACCCTTTCCTTATCCTCTACCCATCTCCCCAGTTAAAAATTGCTGATTTTGACTGACACACTTCTCTGCTGTCTAGCCACAGAACACTGCTAGAGCCTTACCAGGCACGAGCCTCAGGTACAGGTTTTTTCATAACTGCAGCTTTGAAGCACATAGGAAGATTAGGTAGAATTGTTAAATGTGTAACCTTTCTGTGTTGACTTTTTTCGGATGTCTTCAGTCCTCGTACCTCAGAGCAGCATGTGTTAGAGCCCACATTATCCAGGCTGGAGCCCATAGATAGGTGATACCTATGTGGCCTGCCTGCACCTTTCCTTTGGAGGAGGCAGGAGAGGTGGGTTTCATGGGCACAGCTGAATGTCTTTCCTGGCACCAGAAACAGCCTTTTGGTTTGAGGTGAGCCATTCTCACAGCAGGGTGAAGGGGGCAAGGTGGAGCTCGAAGAAGAGTCCCTGAGTGTGTCAGCCCCTTGGCACAAAACCTTAACCTGCTGCCAAAGGTGTTCTGTTGCATCTCAATACTGGGACCTGTGCAGACCTCTCTAAGGTGTATCTGCCCAGAAACCCTGGTGCTGCATGACTGAAATAACAAGTACTCACTTCACTCTCTGCTGGCACGGTGACAAAATGGAAATCCCATGCTGGATCCCCAGCCATATCCATGTCCATCTGCGTAGTTTCACTGGAAGTTCTGACCTCAGCCAGCAGTAAGTGGGAAATGTTGCCCTATGAGGTTTTATATGAAGTTGTTATAAATTTGTTGGTGGGTGTTCCCTAAGAGGTTTTTTGGGTTGTTTTTTGATTGCATTCACTTGTAGCTGGCAGTGTCTTGAACAGTGTGTCACAGAGTTGTCAAGGGTTCTTGCACACACACTGGGTTCTCGGTGCACTCTGGTCTTTCCAAAACCAATGTCATTAAGGAAAATATTTACAAGCTTGATCTTGAAATTATGACTCCTGCTAGTCAATATTGAGACACACCTGGTTTAGTCTTTGCCATTGAGGTACAGTAAAATGAGGTCATTTGCACATAGCTACATTTCCCAAAGAATTATGAAGTGATTGGAAAGCCAACACAACCAAAGTAGTGTTCAGAGGTTTTGATTATGCTCTATACCTGAAAAAGCAAGTATTCTAGTGGAAAATCCATAGCTTCTGTGTGCTGAGTTAATATCATGGTTGTAGACGTTTTATTTTTCTTGTAGTTTTTCCTTTGAAATCCTGTATGAGTTCCTGTTAAATTGGACTTTACTTGGAGTAAAATAATACTATTATACTATGAAAGAGGTCTAAAATAACATTCATAAAATTGTATCAAATGCCTTGCATGTATTTTAGCATTTTTTTATCCAGTGAGTTTATTTTCCAATGAGTAATTATTCTGATGTATAAATGACAAAGTGCTTTTATTTTAAGATAATGCAAATATGCCCTAGATCTGTATTTGCAAAAATTGTACAGGAGGAGTAGGTTAGCTGCAACTGATCATGAAACCTAAGCAATGTAATTTGCTTCAATTCTTGTAAATATATTTGAAGTATATACCACCTCACTTCTTGTATTCCAGAACCAGCTATTTGTAAAAATAACAACCTGGTTAATTTATAGCTTTAGTTAGCATGTAAATTTTACACAATGTTTTGTTTTTAACTACTTTATTTTTCTTTAATCTATTATCTTCCCTCAAAACTTAATGAAGAAAGAGCTTCCATGGGAAAACTGGAGGGTCTGCCGAACATAGCATCTGTTCTGCAATATGGTTTTTGAAAGCTAACATCCCACCTCTGTATTCGTAGCTCCTAAAAGATTTTCTGTCAGCAAGAGAACTACCTATTAAAAATTAAAAATGCTATATCCCCTCTGCGAGGTTTACAAATTAACTAAAGCATCTACTTTCAAGTGGAGAAAATTATTTTATACAGTGTTTTTGCTTATGTTACAGATGAAAATTCTTAGCAAATGGAAGTCCTACTGCTTATGTATATTATAATATGTTTAGTGTGTACACAGGGAGATACTGATGTTTGCAAATGCAGATTTTTATGTGTATGGAGTTTTTTATTTGCTGAGATTAAGATTGGGAACTGAGAGTCTTCCAAACACTCAGATGAAAGGCAAACTTGTTTATGGGTGTTTGAGATTTGCCCACACGTGAGTAACTCCCAGTATTGCCATGGACATCATCCTCACTGGACATGCCCTTCAACAGCTTCGTTTTGTATTGGGCTGACTGAAAAGTTGAGAATTTAGGTCACACAATGAATCTTTAAACTTGGCAACAGCTTGGATCTCAGTGTGAACTGTTTACACAGATTTGATTTCCTTTAGTTTTGTTTTTTTTTTCCTTGTCTGATGATTTTCATGTTGCCTATAAATATGTTCTTCATAAAAGTCAGTGCTGTCTGTGGCAGTGAAACATTTGAAGATTAAGGTTATTATTTTTTTAAACTGCTCCTTTCTTTTTATCAAGCCACTGAATTTTGGATCACAGAAACATTCAAAGATTTTGAGATGACACCATGGAAATGAGGATCCTTTTACATTTGCTGTCCATATTGAGGATGTGAAAAAATTCCATCCTATTCAGAAAAGGAAGAGGAATTGATGAAACTGGAATCCAGTCTCTATGAAAGCTAAAAAGCAGGAAGGCAGGCTGGAGAAGATGAATCAAGGGACATAAAGAGAAAAAAAAATTGAGGCACCGAAGAACTCAGATGTCATTGAGACTAATGGCCAAAGTACTGTTGAATTGAACTGTTCTGGAAGTGAATTACCTTCTTACAGAATGGCAAAGAATAGCCATCACAGTGCAATGAGCACTGGAAGAAGAGTGAAATCCTTGCTGCATGCTTATTTTTTTCAGAGTCCTTGCTAAATATGCACCAAATGGCCTCATTTTAAGCTACTAGAAGAAACAGTGAGGTTTTAATTCACCATGGTTTTCAGTTTGTCACATGAGATGAAGAGGATGGGACCTACTCAGTTCTAGTCTCTGGCATAAAGTGGAGCCAATTGCTTTTCAGATTTTTCTTGGAGCATGACAATCAAAGCCATGAGGATAAAAATGGTGTTTATTGATTTTTTTTTTTTAAGCCTAAGATATTTTTAGCAAAAGCAACATCAGGAAATGTAGAATAAAACTACTTAGTATCGACTTTTATTCTGTGGCTTCCCACCAGTTTTAAAGCACAGATGTGGTTCAAAGTCAGCAGCAAGGGATAACAGGAAAGGAGCCCTTAGGGGCTTTGATCCATAGAAGGACAAAAGCAAAATAAATAAAAAAAATTAAAATAAAAACCCTCCACCCCTTTTTTCAGCAAATGGTAGCTAATAGGATATTTCTAAAGCATTCGGATAGCATGAAAATAATGGCCAAAAACCTTTATTTCTGCTATGTTAATTGTCGTAATATCAAAGATTTCATTATATCCCTGAAAATGATGTTTGTACAAGAAATTGCGTTCTACTGAGCTGAGTACAGAGCAGTGCAGTTCCTCATACCTCATAAAAGCCTGAAAAAAGTGAAGCTGACCACAATGTTGTGAGCAGCATGCCAAGTCTTTATCCCGCTGACCGCACACCTTACTAATTAAAATAGAAACAAAGTGTTAGTTCCCATAGCCTTTGTTAATCATGTTACAAAGGTGGCAGCATTTGATGGCTTAGGCAGTTTAAAATTTACAACCCCTCATAGTCCCAAAGTTTGTATTTCTTGGGTACTAATACCTGGAATAGTGTAACAATGCAAGGTGCCAATGGACTCCAGTCTTACAGGAAGCAAAATCAATTTAGGGACACGTAAACAATTCATAAGTGCCAAATGGCTACAGAGATAGATTTATCTGTCAGTTCCTGGAGATAATTTCATTCTTACATGATTCCTTTAGGAGGGACGTGTATATTTTTATGCTTCTGCTGCTGTAGGTTAAATTCTTTGGCAGGACTTTACAAGAATCATCATCAGCTTTATGTGCACAAGGTGTAAAGGAAAAGAACGTACATTTGTTCATCAACCTAAATTTTCCTGCCCTTCTATGCTTGCATTTTGACATTCTTCACTCAGACTATATCTTTTTTCCTACAAAACCTGAGTCACAGGGTGTGACTGTCTGGTTTGCTAAAACCCTTTATGTTTGTTGAGCACCTGTTTGATTTTGGTGAGTATTTTTCAAATGCTTCTCTTTAGGGGAAATATTTAATTTTTCCATTGAAAGTCTGCATAGTCCTGTGAAACTAAAACCATATCTTCACTGGGAACCTAATCCTTGTGAGCTCACTTTGGCTGGCTAACATGAAGGCAGGCAGTAAATCCAGAGCACACGCTACAGACACTCTGTCCTGCCTACGTCGCACTTCAGAGAATTTATCAAAATCACAAAGGCTAGCAGAAGGCTGATGCTCAGTTTCTGAAGGACTGCAACGTTTTCCTTTTTTCCACATTAATAAATGCCACAAGTACAAGCTCAGTCCACTGATGCTCTGGGAATGCAGCACCCGCTACACTTCTTTATTCCATCCACGTGGACATTTGTAATTCTTTGGCTGTCACAGGGCTTTGCCCACTGTGCTCTGAGGAGGAGGTTAGGTAGGACAGCAATGTGAAGCTCAATTTAAGGTGACAGGGGCTGAATAAACTTACTTCCATAATATTAGTCTTGGACCATGAGAAAAATTGGGTTGTCAAACCCAAAAATGTTTGGTCCTCCTGCAGTAAGGTGATTGAGTGTGCAAGAGCTTGGAAAGGAGTTGGTCAGAAATGTTACATGTACTGAACCTGGAGTCTGAAGTTGAACAAGGGAAGTGAAAAGGGGGGGTTAAAACTGTGCTGACGTGTTTTGTGGTTTGTTTTGGTGGATTTTTTTTTTCCCCTGGAAGAAGAACAAGTAAAGGCTGTTACGTTCCTACTTTATCATACATGAAAGCTCAGGAGTAACATAAAAACCAAGTAACTGGTGAGATTGCCATTTTTGGCTACCACAGTAACCATCATAAAACTCTCAAATGAGACATTTCAGCCACATCCATTTTTTACAGAGCTAACAGATTAAAGAGGCTGTGCTGACAAGATACCAACGAGCACCTCTGAGCCCCATTTTAAAATGTAGGCAGGAAAAGAACCTTGGAGGAATATTCTCACTGAAATAACAAATGAGCTTAACTGCATTTCCTGCAGTAGGAGGGTGCTACAGACACTTAGCTTCTGCAGCAGATATGCCTCAGAACAGTCTGAATCCCTGTGGCAATTAGAATTAAGATACAGTGGGATTAATTTAATGTCTGTCAAGCACTCTGAATATGAACGTTTCTGTGTAAGCCGTAAGTAGTAGGAGCACTTCTGTCAGTTTTGCTTTGCAATCAGTCAGGCTGTTTTCTCTATAGCTTTTGGAGAGCTTTTATTGAGTTAGTTAACCAGTCCACTGAAGTGCAATAAATCTGCACTACAGGAAAAAAAAAAAGAAAACAAAAAATAGATTTTATGTGGATTCTCTTTTTTTGTTCCATGCTCACTGCTTGTAAGCTTGCTTTCTTGGATGCATGCACACTGTCACTATGTTTTGACATCATGCCCACACTGGGGAAATGCAGATTCCAAGTGCCAGGAAAACACATATGTACTAATTTCAGTTGCTTTATACTTCTTGTTGACAGCAAACTATGGAGGATGTTAGTCCAGCTTATAATGGGAAAACTTTGCTGCTGTCAGTGATACACTGACCAAATTCTTAACAGAGTCTGTGATTCAATTAATCAATTTTTTAAATAAATTAATCTCTATATTGCCGTCAATTTATAGAAAGGATAAGAAAATAACTGAGATGAAAAATATAAATTGAACTTTCCCTTAAGTGTATGCTGGTAGAAATACTTCAGCAATTGGAAGAAAACAGTTCTTCATGGATTTCTGATTACTGTCATCAAACCAATTTTGTGTTGGTGAAAGATGGCATGTTAGATTTTTTTCCCAGAAAAACTGAAACTAATGTTAAAAACTGTTTCTATTAAATGGTTAAGAATCTCATTCAAGACATCCAGAGAAGCCTTGTGTGACAAATTTGTGAAGAACATAAAGGAAATATTCTGAATATTTTTTCAAGCATTATAATGGGCAGCAAAGTATCTTTATCACTTTCTCTTTTCTAATCAGCTGCTTTGAAGCTTCAATATCCTATTAACTTTAGATCATCATTTCTGCAGTTCAGTAAGATACGGCAGGGTATTTTCCCACTCCTTTAGTCTGCAAGTGGCAAAAATCAAAATTTTAAACAATTTGATATTATTAGATAATCTTCATTACAGCTACCATAACATTGTCTGGGTCCTGGCCTCCCATAGCAGTAGGATGCTGCTTCCAGCCTGGCTCCATTTGTCTGGCCAGTTCAGGTGGTTGTCTCCTTTGGACAGGGGCTCTCTCCCATGAGTCCATACAGGAGCAGCGCTACAGGAGCATTGCTGCCCTGATGCAAATACTACAATATAATTAGTATTAAAATGTAAGGCCTAATGATATTTGGAGACTATCAGTGGATCCCCTTGAGGATCAATTTTGGGGCAGTCTTATTTAATATTTTCATTAGAGTACTTAGCTCAAAAGTAGGAGTCCGATAATGAAATGTGCTGATCACAGAAGTTGTGAGCAATTGTCATTATGGGGGAGCAATGGGTCACCTTGAGGGCTGGAGGATCAAAAAAGCAGGAAATTAGGCAGTTCACTATGCAAAGTCATGCTCTTAGGGATTAATACAAATGTCCATTATATGCTGGAAATTCATCAGTTGTAAACAACAGTGAGGAAGAAAAAAGCCTGACTTGTATTTGTTGATCACTGAAAATTCTAGAAGCTCCCATTGAGATTATGCCAATAAAAACAAAGCAAAATAAATGTAAACCTGAGATATCCAATAAAATATAGTTCCAGTAGAAAGAGAGAAATGCAGATGTCATTGTCTCAGCCCTTATAAAAACACAAATGGGATGCTCTGCCCAAATCTAGATGTTTGTGGAGCTGATGCTGTGGGGAAATTATAGAAAATTGCAAGTATCTGTGATCTATAATTAGATCTGCTCCTTGTAAACAGAAAGATTGTAGTGGAGTGACTTTCATCCATAGCATGGTGCAACTTTTTAGTAGGAGCTATTATAAACACATGGAAAAACAAGCTCTTTGATGTGTTTATGTGTGAAAAATCCAGAATGATTCCTCTTTGGTTTCAGTGTAATTGGTCTAAAATTTCAGTGAAAGCTCACTCTTCAGTAGCAATCTGTTGATAGCTGGACTCATCAGGAAAGTCATGAAAGCACAGGATGCAGCTTTTCCCCTGACATCTGAAACTCTGCTTCTGAAACTGGCTGAAGTGATTATCACGTTCACTTTCAGAGCAAGGCATTAAGGTTAATACTTGAGTCAGGCTTTTCCATCTAAACCTTAAAGACAGAGAAATCTGAACAGTTTTAGAAAAATGGCAGAGTACCAATATCTTGAGATAAACTATGGTGGTCAACCTGGTTTCACTATTCAGACAATTGAATGGATAGATAGAAAATAATGAACTTCATTCCTGTAGTAACCGATACTTTGGAGATGGATCCAAAGTGGAATGTTTCACCCTAAATTGAATGTAAACTAGAGGTATTTTAATCTGTTTGCAAAGGTGACAGCTGTGACCAATTTGAATGTCTGAGATAGCTCAGAGAAAAAATGTAAGTGAAAATGAGAATATGAGAAGGGAGAAAAATGAGTCCTCCAAAAGTAAAGCTGAAAGAACACCACTCAGTGGCATGGTCCAGAAGACCAAAAGAAGACAACTCTGAGATTATGGAAGTCCCCAGGAATCTGGGGAGAGTAAATACTGTGAAAGTAACTGCCATACACAAACTGGAGGGTTTAAAGTTGTTAGTTTAATGCAGATAATCAAGGCACCTGGGCTCCACCTGCAATTTTGTACTCTGGTGGGGTTTTTTTGCATGGTGTTATATATTGCTTTGATTCCTTTCTGTGAGACTGCTGAAGTGATTCAGTGTCTGAGAGCACATCTTTTTCACCCGAGGTGTTAAGTGTGAAAAGAAATAATTTTCAAATATATTTGAATTCTTTAGAAGCCTAGGATTTAGCCCCTGAGCACACTATGCTGCATTCAAATATTTTAGGCCCCTTCACATGATGGTTGTGCAATTTACTATCTCAATGTAGTTCGAGATAACCTCCTCTCCAAGTATTTCAGTGTAGCAATGTCACTACCTGCACTGCTGAATGTCACATAGAAATGGGAAGAAGACTTACAATAATTTATAATAGTTTTATTGATATTGGAGTACCGTACAGTGGCATGATACTTAAATGCCTGTGCAATTGTAATCACAGTAATTTATAAAGCAGTTCATAAACCAGTCTGAATTGAATATTCACTCTGTGACAAAAAAAAAAAAAATTTCAAAAGTGTATTTTGCATTTAAGTCTTTTTGAAAATTGTGCTCACTACCAAAATATGTATTTTCTTGACTGTCACGATCTCTCACCTGGCTTTAGCCAGCGATGTTATGCACCAGAACACGAAAGCTGTAGCAGGATTTTTCAGACAGAGTCTACCTATGAACTCATCCAGGCATCCCCCTGGCAGACATTGCTTCTCTTTCTCCACCTCTTGAAATTGGCTTTCGTATCCAGCTTGTAGCATTGAAAGGGAATTACACCCCAAGGGCTCTGGAGCAGATCTTTGGAAAAAGTACTTTTCCTGGCAAGTCTTGGAGTAATTGCCTCTCAGCAGCCTGAGCACAGTGTCTGGTTTGGCAGTCTGACCTTAAACTCTAACCTCTAGTTTTTTATTATCATTATTGTCATATCTGCTTCTCTGTCATTAAGAGACTTTCCAGTTTCACTTTATTCATCTGGGAGCTTTAAACCCTCTGGCCCATAATTTCCTTTTCTTTTTTTGGCATTTCTTTTTCTCAGTCCTTTCATGAAACTTGTCTGCTGAGTGACATGCCCTCAGTAAAACACAAACCATAATTACTCCAGGATTGCTCATACTTGGCATAAATACTGTACTTGCTAGTATGCGGCTTATAGCAATACATGTCACATTTAATTAAATTGCAAAGCTACATCTTATGTTGTCCTTCAGGAGAAAGAAAAAAGCAAAGGAGAAGGCAAACTTGTCTAAAAGAGTTTTTTCATTCCAGCTGCTGTGTTGAGGCAATAACCTCACGTAAACTGGGCATTTCCATGCGTGGGTGACACATACCTTTTTTAATTTCCAGGATTAAATCCATGCTCAACGAGTAGGACAGTCATACCTTCCTCTTTCTTTTCTTGTTGTCATCTATACCCCATGGATCAGGGTCTTCTGACATGAGCACAGCAGTCTGCACCTGAACTGGGACCAGGTTCTGCCTCCCAGTATGGGAGAGAAAATGTCCCCTTCCTGGTATGATCCATTTCATCCTAAGATCCATATCCAAAGTATGCTCTGGCTCTGTGTTTTCCTCTTGACTGATGGTCTATGCCAGGAGCCCAGGAGGACCAGCTCAAATTTTACTATCTGCACTCCTGATGACTGAACTTGGATGTTCCTCTCATCTTTACTTAAAAAAAAGTTCCAGTGTTGAGATACAAACTTTCTTTTTAGTCCTGCACTTCAAAACACTCACATTTGAGCATCTCAAGTAGTTCCTTCAAAAGAACTTTGATTTTACTTTATTTTTTGAAGCTGCTTATTTTGCCTTCATTCTTCTTAGGATAATGAGAATTGCTATTCTAAAAAAAAACGCAACAGAAGCATTAGTTTACTGAGAGGTGAAAGTTTTATGGAGCTGTGTTTCAAGACAATTTTTCTTGGAAAATGCTGAAATGAGTTATTTAGAATTTCTCATTTGTATCAATTCTGGTTTGTCACTACACGTTAACATAGCAAAAATGAAACATTATTGGTTTGAAAGATTTCAACATTCTCTGGGCTATTAGAGGGTTTTCTCAAATCCCGTCAGCGGAAAATTTGTGAACTAACCCTTGGTTCTTGCAGGGAACTAAAATAAACTCAAAAAGAATTCTGTTTCCTGTCTAGCTGTGGATTTCTTGAGACACTGAAGCTTAAAAATGCTGGCTTAGGAAAGCCTACAATTTCAGCTGAACCCTTCTGGCTTTCTACAAATGCAAATACTATTGAAATCTTGATCTTGGTTGGCGGCCTCTAAGCAGAGTTTTCATTCAAAATCTATGTCTGCGTGGCTCCCAGACTCTCATGATGTGAAGGCTGTTTGGATCCATGTCTCTGTCTTTTAGGCTACCCTTCAAACTGAACTGAATCATAATCTGTAATAAGGCATCAAGGACAACAGGGAGACAGACATTTCTAACAGCAAATCTGTACAAATTCGGTAGGTTTATTTCTGAAGAAAAACACTATAGCAGGTAATGTTTTTGTCTCTTAAGCAAGAGTTCAGATTTTAACATAATTTTTATTTCCTTGTGCAAATACTTCAGTATGACTTTGTTAAAAGTCAGCGTGAACTTGGCAATTATAAGACACACATTTATCAATTATGCATAGCACTTAGTGACATAGACCATAACTTTTAAAACGTTTTTTAAGTGCTCAGAATATGTTTTCACTTAGAGCTGGAAAATGAGATCCTAATGTTACTAAATTTGAATCACGTTCATAAATAATTTTGTCCCAGTTCTTAGTATCACATCAAACTGATTATGAGAGGCTAGTTCATGAGGAGGTCATCAAAGTTAGAGAAAAACTAGAGCAGACCCTTTACTTTCAGGACACTGCAAACACTCTGGTATTTTAAGCTCAAATTCCTCTCAATTCTTCATTATTACCAATCTGTTAATAATTTTTTACTCTTCTGTTCTAAAAAGTTCTGTTCAGTGGCTGAAATTCTATAAACCCTATAAATACCTACAGATCTGGTACACAATTAAAATGCTATCCATAACAGTTTAGTCCTTACTATCTTTAAGCAATCCCAACCTTCATTACAAATCAGATTTTTCAAGTGTTTTCTTTCTGGGGCTGTTTTCCTGGGTTTTGAGTCCTGCAATTCACATCTCACTAATTCCCTCTCATACCTGGCAGTTGAAGGATTAGTGGCTGCTTTTTTTATTGGTTCATTTTTAATATAGCTCATTTAAAGAGGCGTTTGACATGGAATATGGAAAGAACTATTTCACTGTTCGGCAGAACACGTTTGCCTTACAGCTGCACCTGGCTATGATAGTTGACCTTTACATGAATGTAAATATTAATGCTTTGTCTAAACTAAAGCACAGATGATTTCCCTCCAAATTACCAGTAGAGGTCCTTGATAGAGAGTCACAGTGCTTGAACACAAAATGGCTTTGAACATCATGACAATAGGAAAGCAAAATATTTGTTAATATATTTCAATAGCATGTAGGCATTTCATTTGTTGGCTGTGGTGTGTGGGCTTACTACAAAATAGTAATTCAGTGATATTTACAGACCTGCCAGCATTCATTAGTCACTTTTACAGAGGTTTTCTTTATTTATTTTTAATACATTTCCTGTCATGAGAATGTCTGCTAAATGCTTGACATAACATCTGTAGCTGAAAGCTGCACAAGCAAGAAAGCAGTCGATCTGAAGAAAAATCTTTATATATATATATACACACACACTCACACACACGTATACATATATGTCAGGTATATGTCAGGCACTTCATAGGTTCTCTATGCTCCCTGGATATTTATTGTACCTTTATTCCACAAATATTCTGCTTTTCTGGTTTTGAGAATTTGATTTTTTTCTGCCTTTGATTGTTTTCTAGGTTGGTTATTTTCTTATTGATATAGTCCCTGCTCATCATTGTGGATATTTAATTTATTGTTTACATTTCTTCTAAGAGGTACAGAGATTATTATCTTTTATAGCAGGCAGTGAGTGTTGCTTTGGTGTTTTCTGCTCTGGGCAGAAAGCTCACATTTTCTGTTTCTCACTCTACCCCACGATTTTTGTATCACAACTGGGTTCAATAACTGGGTGGCAGTCCCTAGTTGTGTGCATCTTCTGTTAATAATTTCCTATGTTCAGGCCATAAAAACTAATGGATAAAAAAACCTGTTCACCAGTAGAATAATTCTGACTGAACAGATCTCAATTTGGATTCCAAGTAGTGCAAAGCAGTACTCTTCTCCCCTCATGCCTTTGTAATAATAGTTCCCATTGCAATCACAGCAAGAATTTACAATGACAAGTCCTCTTTGACAGAAACAAGCCATGGAACTGGCATTAGGAGAGCAAGATACACTCTGTAGTCCCCAATTCCAGTCACAGCATGGCAAACACTCAGCCTGTGTGAACCAAGTAATACTGATATCAGTATTAAAATAATCCTTTTGAGTCAGCTACACAGCTAAATGACAAGTAATCTCTTGCTGCTAAGCTCACTCAGAATCATTCAGATTTATACCTAGTGATGAATAAATATTGTGTATTAATGTCAAGTTGTGCAAGCAGGACAAGCTTGTAGCTTCTCTACCACTCTTTGATCTCAGATTTTTTTTTGGTCTTGTCTAGGTCTGTCTCTGCCTACAAATCTCTTGGGGTCAGAGACTCTGCTGCTCAGATATTGTCTATCTGCTTTGGTATGGGATCACCTTGAGCTCAAGTTACTGGAGCTAATAGCATTATCACATAGTTCAGGAAAAATGTTTCCCCCCCAAATAATTTTAAATTATTGGACCTGTTATCCCATGTACTTCCTCACTTGTATTAGTCACCTAGCAGGGACAGCAAAGCAGTCTTAGAAGACAATCCTCTACTTAGTTTCAGAAGAACTTGAGCTCCTGTGGATTATCATTGATTAGTGGTGATGGTGATTACTGTTACATTTGACATTTTGGTATTTTGACTTTTATTCTTTTTTTTTTTTTTTTTAATTTTTTTTTTTTAATTTAGTGATCATGGAAACAAAGTTATTTCATCCCTAGTGAATGCTTGAAGAATATCTATGTTGCTTTTACTTTCTAGGCTTATGGCATTTCTGTATTAGCATAGGCAGATTTTTGTGGCCTATACACTGTTTTGAAGCTAAAATAGAGTCCAATAAACATCAATAAAGCTTGTTTAAAAAGAAATGGATTTGTGCATTTTAAAATATAGAATTATTTCTAACTTTTCTGTGAAGGCCTGATACCCTCAATAATACACAGAAAATAACACAGAAGTAATATTGAAGTAAAATGCATCTTTATAAGTCTGGGGAATTTGAGCCAAATTCGTCTCTGGTGAGGTAGGAGGTTCCAGGTGGAAACCTGGTGGTGGAGGGTTAGTTGCACAACGTAAGGAAAATCAGAACATTATTTACTGGATTTTTGGTGAAAGTTCTATTTAATGGACCGTTGCATGATTATAAAAAGGTCATGAGCTCCTGTATCATCTGTGTCATCTGTGACAGACTGGAAGCCTTGAGCAAACCATCCATGAGCTACCAGCACCATCCACGTCCCTGAACTTGCCTGGAGATAATGGGGCTGAGCACAGCTACAGCCTAGAACATCAGTGCTCAGGTAGCTCTGTAAATGTTCCCAGCTTTCATTTTCCAACAGCAACAGCGTGCAGGAGTACAAGATTTGTGTATTGGTGCCATGAACCTGGTTGTGCTGGAGGGACTTGGCTTCCATTGTGAGGTGCACGGGATAGGCAGGAATGAAGGCAGCAGAGCAACCCACTGCTTAATTATCATATCAGAAATATGGGGGTAGCTGCATGAGGGGATTTAGCTGTGTGGGGTCCCATTAATGTTGGCATCATGTGGCTGAATCCCATCTATATTATTTCAAATATTTACCATGCAGCAAGCAATTGAGTCTGATGATATGGTTGTACTGACCTGTGCTCGCTCATGCTTGCTGTCTGGTGGTGCAGTTCTATGGGGTTTTGTGCCACAGTATTATTTTAAGTGGTCGAAATTACTATATTATTAGCAGAAAAATGGCACTGTTATAATTTTCTTTATGGATTCTGCCTTTCAAGTTTCATAACCAAGCTGTAAAAATTTGCTCCAGGCACAGGTTTGGTGTACTGTACGAATTAACGATCAAGTAATAGTTTTATTTGTTCTCCAAAAAAGTTGAACTGGGAATTTTCCATAGTTGGATAAACATTCATCTAGTGGGTGGTGATGAAGACAGAGGAGGTTTGTATGTCTTCTTACTTTTTCCAGCTTACCTGGAACTTAGGCACAACTGTGAGATAAGCCACTGCAAGCGAATTTCCAGAACACTGAATGAACTGCAGGGATCTCCACTGCATTTTTTACCCCAGTTGCTTTTACTCCTGCTAGGGAAAAGAGCTGCTACAGACTTAGCAAAATGTTTCTGTGCCCTTGAACATCTTAGCAGCAGCATCAAAAAATCTTTTTGCACTCACGGCGGTGATTTCTTCTCTGTTGAAAGGGGGACATGTGAATATATCCCACACCAAGCTAAAAAAAGAAGAGAAGGGAACAGAAAGAGAATCAGGATATGAAAGAGAAAGGATGAGAAAGGGAGAAGGGAAGACAGC
>NW_008237447.1:6090728-6140353 GCF_000691975.1 Corvus brachyrhynchos
GGAAAGGAAGAAACTTCTCTATCCATAAGGTGTAAAGACATCACTGCAATGTACTGGAGGAAGCAAGGTCTAACCCAGTTAGCAGAGACCCTGTCGCTTCTGGATTCTTCATTTAAGAGGCAATTACAGAAAATGTCCCAAAGGGTTGGTCTGCCTCGTGCACCTCCATGGCCTCACTGCCCTCCAGCCGTGCTCCCTCAGGTCCCCTGAAGGGAAGACTGAAGCAACCCTGGTACTGCAGCAGCAAATTGTAGGGGCAATTTTCACTGTCTCTTCTTCTCCTGAGCTAAGAGGGAAGCTATGCGTGCTACTTCCAAAGGGAGGAGGAGGAGGAGGGCAAAAAACGATTTCTGCTCTTTCTCTTGAGGGGAAGAGTTTTCTTTTGCTTCTTATGTGCAGACTAATGCAGGGTGTAACTAACTGATAATCACTGCAGTCTGAGATGAGCTGGTGAACATGTAGCACAGGAACAAGAGAATAGGGCTGAAGATCTGTTTAAGACTTTGTTTACGTTAAAGATCCTATCCTTTATCCTGGCAATTTCATTTTAAGGTGCATCTTATGGAACAAATGAGGACTGGACAGACTGAAAACCGTGAAACAAAGCTTGCAGAAGGGCCCTGGGTTTTTTACTTTAAAACATCTGTTTGTATGGCTTTAAAAGCAGGCCAGTTTTCCCTGTGTTTCTAAAAGTCACATATTACTCAGTCAATTAAGCCACTGTAAGTATATGTATGAGCATGTTTTTGTCACGGCTTTTAATTTGTTTACTCTTATTTATCAGAACTTTTCACTGTCTTAATGTCATTTCTAGCAGCATATTGGTACTAACTGCCTTGTAGCTGAATTTTTCAGCTTCCACGCTGAGCAGAATCAGTTCTGCTTTCAGGCAAAGCTTTTCCATGGTGATTGACAGGAATGGATGGCAAGCAAAGTTCCAATTGAGAGCTGTAGGAGCCATTAAAATGGTCATGCTGATTGTTATTCTGAATTACTAATAATGCAAAGATTTGTGTTTCATTGCTGCACTGATGGGTGGGCTTTGGGGAGCTATCACAATACTGAAATCCCTTAGTGGTACTGCCCTGCATCTAGAGCTGAAAGATGTTTCCTTCTTCTGAGGGACAGAAAAGATAAGGGAGTTGAAAATGTTTATGTGACTCTTATCCAAAAGAGAAATTAATGTTTCGTAAAGCTAAAAATTTCCCTGTAAGAACTGTAAGCTTAGTGCACATTTGTGTAGCATGGAAAACTTAAGGAGATTTGCCTCTTTGGGTTTTCAAGACTGATGAGCTAAACACTTTGAATCCCAAATAGTGAGCTGGGGTTTTTTTCCCATATTTGCATAAGTCATACAGGATACAGTCATACCACAAGGATACAGTGGTATGAGGGCACAAACCTCGACAAACTAGACTAGTACAGCATGAGATATGCACTGTGATTCTGAAGTGATAAAGACATGAGAAGAAATCTCTCTTCCCAAGTGATATGAATCAAAATTTTAATTATTTAAAATTTAATACACTAAATCATGCATTTGGCTGTGCAGTACTTAGAAGTGCGGTGATGATGGACAAGAGTCTATCACATTTAGATATACCTAATCTAAAAAAAAAAAAAAAAAAAAAAAAAAAAGCTGTTTTACCCTGAAAGGTCAAAATCTTTAGAAGTTCCCAACCATGAGCATCTGTAGTTCTTGCTTAGATCAACAAACAGCTTTGTTGGTAGAGGTAGTACTTGAATAAAAGTTACTGTCAATAATACATTATTGACCTGCAGGGAAAGGGTCAGTTCTGCTGTTCCACACTTTCTTAGATTAACCTAAGTAAAACATACTCACACAGTACCACGTGATGCTGAAGAAAACATCTGAGCTCTACTTTAGCTATCTATCTATATTTGTAACACAGTACTTGTGCTTGAGGAATGAGCTCTGGCGTGCCCCAGGTCAGAGAGAGCCCAACTGCGTTACTTCTGTGCATCGCAGAAGTGATCTCAGCATCAGGAAAAGAGCTGCTGGCTGGGCTAGCTCGCTGGCTGCTTCTGGGCGGAGGGAACAAGGCGGGAGCCGATGCTATCTGCTCACGTTAGCTCGGAGACACAGGAAGAGAGAGGCTGTTCTGGTGCGACTCCTAACAGGTTTATTGTCAGAAGTTTTGCAACCCAAACAAGCTCAGAAGGGATGGAATGCGATGGGATGCTCCCCCAAGGCTTGTCCTCAGTTTTATAGGGAATTTGAAAACCGCAGTGAAAGGGGAAAACAACCAATGAGGTACAAGCCAGGGGGAGGATACAGTGTAACAAGAGCCACTGGGGTAAACCGAGAGGCGGGAGTTATAACAGAGAACCAGTGAACAACCCAGTAACAGGGAATTTTCCCGAACCGGGGGAGGCGGCTTGTACCCGGGTACCGCTCAGGGGGGGGCAGCTTAGGCTTCTGAGCTGCCCATAGACCCACCCTCTGAGTCTGCCTCTTTGGGAAACTCAATCCAGGGGATGGGCTGGGATTGATTGGCATCACGCTGCCCCAGCCCCGCAGTGGACTGGGTCGCCGCAACATACGTGGGTCAGGAATATTTTACACTTCTTTCTTCACAGAGAAAACAAAGAAAGAAACAAACAAACAATTGATCTGACAAATACAAAATCTAATCTTCCTGTGACCAAAAACATTCTAAAAATTACACTCAGATGATATTGCCCCCATCAGAGAACAGAGATACTGTTGGCTTAATGACCCATAACCGTACACTTATTTCACAGCTATGTAATTTATAGCACTCTGTTTGGCTGGAGAGATCTCATCTGAATAATGACTGCACAGTCATTTCTACCAAACCACAGTACTTCTGCATCTCTCCTCGTTCTGGTTTTCCCACATGAGTAGGCTCCCACCAGTACTGGCTGCTTGCTGATGCGCCCACTCCACCATTGCTCCTCCATGCTCTGATGCATCCATCATCGTGCCTGTCCACTTCTTTTGCAGATATTTAATTATGGAAGAGTAGTATTACGCTGGAGCTCTATAATGGAACAGGAGCGCACTTAACCTGTCCCCACAAAAAAAATATGGTAGAGTGATGTATTGAATAAAAAGGCACCAGGAAATTGTCAGAGCAGAAATGAGGTTAAAAATCCTGAAACAGAGGTTTGTTGCCAGGATATGGCTGGGGAATTTTGATCGTGGTAGAAAGTCAGAGCCACATAAATATTCAGTAAGCAACGCAGAGATGAAAGAAAGAATAATGTTTTCGGTAGCTACTTATAGGTTTGGCTCTTAGTAAGTTTTCAGTCCAAAATGCAGCCCTCCCCAGTAGGCAGAGTGGGATGCTGAGTAGTTGCTCAGATGCAGTTTGGGGAATATAAAAATAAGGAGGGTTGGAGTTGCCATCCCTTTAACCTACCCTGGAGCTTCCAGTACTGTCTTTGTGTCACAAAAGCATGTTGCTCTTCTCCTAAAGAAACAGACTTCCTTTGTAACACAAAGCTTGCAAAGATGTCCCTGTTATGAAAGGGGGAAGTTATTTTATGTTCTGTCTGGGAAAAGCCTTTCCTGAGCTCTGACATTGTGACAGCTCTCTGTCTTGGAGCTGGTATTTTAACTTTATTTCTTCCATTAATCGAGCAGCAGCTACCCACAAATTTGTTTCACCTTTGGGTTGCACTTGTTTATCAGCTATTTATTTCCCTGACTTTTTGTCCTCCCTCTGCTTTCTCTCCCCTTTGCACTGCAGTTTGCTCCTGTTGGCTCCTGGGCCAGAGGAAATATTTGTGTCAAAAGAGTAAATTGGTAGTCTCAGCTACTACTCTGAGTTCCACTTAAGAAGATGATGTAGGATTCCTTGGTCCATGAACTGAAATGAACCTAGAGCGGAGGAGATATGTTGCCAGAAGAAAAATAAAGAAGTGCACATAAATGAGCAGAGTAACAATGAAAGATGAAATAATAGCTGTAAGGCTGGGAACCTAACCAGCCTCCGGAGAATATTGGATTTTTAGTCATCACCACATTGCTAACAACAACTTTCAATGGGGGTTGCTAAGAAAAAGGGTTTTGGGATGCTGTATGAGTATGTTGTAGCTGGCATAAGGAAACCCCGCTAGAAGACATTTTAAAAGAAAACTGGAATGATTCTTTTCCCTCTGCCATCCTCACTCTTTTACATATTTCACTTTTTCCATTTTCTTTTCCGTTATACTGTGCTCTTTCTCCTTACTTTCCTTGCCATTCCTCATTACAGTCCAATGTTTTGTCTTTATAATAAGACTAAATCCTTTTCACACATAAAATCATACTTAATACAAATTGTTCTGAATTAGAGAAGCAGCTACTGTGCTTTTATAAATCATTCAAATCCCAGACCTGCCAGGTGCCAACCACCCTTTTCTCTTAGTTATCTTGGTAGAGATGGGGTTGCTTAACAACCCACAGAATTAATACTAGCTGAGCTTGTAGACCAAAGAGCATGCAAGGAGCTATTTTCACTCCAGAGCTAAATATTTTCTTGTCTGTACCTGCACTGTCAACACAATAAGCTATGCAAGCATGTATCTATATTGGCCACCACATATATATACACGTATAAAGAAACAGAAAAACTGCAGCACAACAAGAGGTAAGCCTCCAGATTGGAATGGTATCCTTGTACTGTTGTTGAGCAGCAATATTGTCCTGCCTGTGAAAAGAATGATTTGTGTCTTGGACCCTGTCCCAGCGGATCAGCACATCCATGGTAAATCCTGGTACACCCTCTGGCGCATTTGCAGGATCATGGGCTTTCCCACTGCGCCAGGCTGGCCATCATTGCATGACAAATCATGAAACTCCAGCTGTGAAAATTATGGACTTAGTCAAACTGTCAATCCAGCCCTGAAAGACACCTGCTGGTAGAAGTAACCTTGACAAATATTTGTTCTAAATGTGGTAATGTTTGCAGTCTGCAGTAGATGGATTCCCGTGGCAAGATGCTCGCTAAGCCTCTCCTACTGACACAATACACTGCTCCTATTCGTGCTTGGAAAACACCCATACTCAGCAGACACTGTGTGAGATGTGATGCTCACATTTCTCAGCAATTCTTGACTTTTGAGTTCAAAAACCCTTCAGTGTGGGGTAGAATGAACACTGTTATTATGCTGAACTGAATGTACCATTTTCATAATTGAAGCTCTGCAAGAGTCCATGTTCTGTTTGAAATCCAACTTCAATTAACATAACATGGTTAATTTTCATGCTCTGTGAAGTTCTTAGTATTATTTTTTCCGTTCTTACAGCTAAATTCGTTTTAAATATATTCCAGATTTACCAGGACTTCATTTTTAATAAATGCATAAATTTTTAAGAATGCAAAAGTGCAATTGTTTGCATATGCTTTTCTACTAATAGGAATATAGATGAAGAACCATTTTTTAAACAAAGAAATGGAATTGGAATAGCTACAGCATAACAATGTACAACCTAAAGGAAGGTTTTGGACATTCTAATGCCTGGAGTCTCCTTTTAAAATATCAGTGAGAAACACCAGGTTCAAGATTTTACATTCAGTTCACTTAGCTAGCCAATTTTTTTTAACCAAAAGTTACTTTTATTTTTTCAAGAAAATTCAACAAAGCTTTTAATATCTTTAATTTGATGGGTTTGTGCAAGACTAAACAAAAAAAGGGTAATTTAATCTTCTGCTTTATGCTTTCTTGATTTCTCTTTTAAAATCCATTT
The DNA here is from genome assembly GCF_000691975.1 of Corvus brachyrhynchos. NCBI lineage: Eukaryota > Metazoa > Chordata > Aves > Passeriformes > Corvidae > Corvus > Corvus brachyrhynchos. The sequence goes on from NW_008237447.1 coordinate 6,096,448, forward strand.
CTTTTTTATCCATAGCAATAGACATAAGAAAGCGAAAGACAAAGCAATCAAATATATATGTTTCAATATTATAATGGAAATTTTATACCTATTTAAAGCATTTTCAGAGGTCATGATTTTTATGCCTGCTTATGTTCTTGATGCATCCTTCTTCCAGGCTTATGATCCACATCGATTGCAGTTTTGTCATTTCAGACATGGCTTACCGTGCTTACTGCATGCTCAGATTTTTATTTCTTTTTCTTTTTTTTTCCTAATTCTAAGAGGTGTTGATATATTATCATGATTCTATCAAGTATATGAAAGGTTTTCACAGCAGTTTGAAGAAATTAAAATTTGTTCTGAATAGGAGAATGGACAATGAAACTGATACCATTATTGTAAGATTATTACACCTTGTAAGGAAGAAAATAACACAGGTGTCTCTAGCTACACTGCCCTACTTTCTTGACATATGTCAGGGCTGGATGGAGAGAGTAAAGAGAGATTCGAAATACAAAACTTTGAAATCAAACTTCAGCCCTCACTCATAAATTCTTTCAGAGCAAAGAAAAAGAGGGCATCAAATTGCATTATCATATGAAATTATTACATGAATTTATTATTACAATATATCATAAAGTATCTCATTAGATAAACTGGTGGTGGATGAACAACATAGGCCAATTGACTTGAGAATTTTCAAGGGCTCAGACCTGGATGACAAGAAAAAGAATATAGCTTGTCACAGATGAGGAGTATGTAGGAATGGGTGAAGGCTAATACCATAGCACTGTTTGGAAGCTATGTGAAAATTATCCAGTCCATGGAGAGCTCATAGCAAGTAGCCTCACTGCTAAGCCATTCTGAAGTTTTATGCTATGGTTTCACTGATAAAACCACATCAAAATATTATGGCCTTGAACTACCTTTTTAACACCGTGGAAGCACTGTCTGTGTAGGAACCACTCCTACATTTTGTCAGGCCCTCATAGGTGGAATGGGACAACTGGGACCATACCTAGTCCATGTGTAATCTGCAATTATTACCTCAAATCTTTAGTCCATCTGGCAGGTTTTATTTTTTATGCATGAGATGGGTTTAATTAGGAATGCATATGAATAAAAAGGCCAAACAAAGGCTTGCAGAATCTTTGTTGACTACGCTGTATTTTCACTGAAGGTAATTGTTTGGTTAGATTTTGTCCTAGGTATTTAAAATGTTATGATTATGGAAATATCCCTCTGTATTGCAATGTTTTAATTTTATAATGGGTTGTATAACCTTTTCATTCTCAAAACAGAAGTTGCTGCAATAAAGTAAAATCAGGTACTAGTCTACTAGAAATGAAACTGCCACCCACAGTATTTGCCATTTCAGAAAGCATTCTTTGTTAGCAATGGAGCTGTGAGGGAAAAGAGAAGAAAAGAAAGAGCTGAACACAGGAATAGAAGGTCTTAACATCCCCTTAGTTATTACTCTGCACTGAGCATGTCTATTTTAACATTGCTGTTGTCCAGCATTTTTAAGTGCATGATTGTAAATGAAATTGGTAACAGAAAATGAAGAGGACAGTCCCCAGATTGTGACAGAGGTTTTGGGGTTGTGATGATTCACCCAATAATAACTGGAATCTGGCAGTGCTGTGGGAGCTGATGCAGGTTTGACATCTGATTCTTGCTTGGTGTGAGGAGTGTTTCTGCAGTTCTGCAGTGATGACAGCTGCAGAGGCAAATGTTGAAAGTAAGCACGAGTCACTGGGATCTTTTAATTCCTCTCTCACAACCATGCAAATCATTTTCTGGCCTTGATTATTTTAACTCATTGATCTCTGACAAGGAAATAGCAGAGACCATCCCCTTGGGCTATCCCTGTGGTTGTGTAACAGTGGGGGACACCATTTGAATACATGCATAAGTCCAGCTTTGGGGTCTATGTCACACTTGACTCTGGGACCAGTTTCAAGCTCTCTCATAAAGCCAGGCATCTCCTCCTGTAATTTTTTCCAATAATGGGCCAATGCTGGTGGCAGCAGGCAGTGAGCAGTAGTCCTGAATAACACAGATGGTGGTACATCTGACAGTGTGTTATTCTACAATAAAAAAACGGTTGTCATTTTTATGCTTGCTATTATGAAGCCACCTGTATTCAGTCTGCTCTTGGGCAATAGGAAGTCATGGGAAACATGAGTATGTTGTGCTGACTGTTGCAAATGTGTGCTCTCTGTGTGTATGTGTACAGAGTTATGTACATGGACACGTAAATCAGTGTGTGTAGACAGGCATGTTCAGAGGTGCATGATGAAAAGGTGAAGTGCTCTTTTCCCATGAACAGCAAAATATTTTCAATTTAGCAGTATGTGGAAGCATTTGATCATATTTATTTGTTCTTAAGACAGTATCATTTATAAAACACTGTGTTATTTCCCTGAAAAAGAATTCTTTCACTTTGCTGTTGGGGGTTGTATTCTTATTTAATAATTACGGTTTAAAAAAAAAAAAAAAGGAATTCTTCAGTATCCCACAGGATAAGAGAGATGCAAAGCAACTTGCAGCCATCATGTTTGAATCCACTTTCCAGGCTATTTCTGGTAGACAGAACTAACATAAGAAACAAAAGGCCTATGCTTGGTGTACTCAGTCTTGTCACTGACAGTGGTCTCCTACCCTCACCCAGGTCTATCCTCTATGAGGGATTCCCGAGAACAGCAGGTTGCTTTCTCTGAGTGTTTCTGTTAAGGACGATTTTAACCCTGTGGACTTAGATAATTTTGCATCACATTCTTCTGTTCAAAAGGACTGGAGTCCAGTGATGTGTGTGATGTAATACTAAGACAACAGTCACAATTCCAAAGAAATGGTTCTTTTTTGGTCATAAAATAGTAGTAAGTAGGTACTATTTCCTTAATTAAGGGGAAAACATAAAAATGTTGAACAATCCAGAAAGAAAAAACCACCACAAATGAAAATCCAGTCCTTTGGCTCAGCTGCTTCTATAGATGGACAACATTTAAAAGGCAAATACAATGTAGGCCTGCCAATCCCTCTTCAAGAAAAAAATATTTTCATATCATGGGAATTTTGACCATCAAAACCAAAGCTTTTCTGGAGGACAACCTAAAATTTTTGCATTTTACACAGGATCTGCAGGACAAGGTCTCACCCATTGTGCCCTTGCAAAGAAGGCCATCTTTGTTCTCAGTTCAGAAAGGTTTCCTAGACTTCTTCAGTACAGAAAACCTCCACATCTGGGAGGTTAACATCTGGGTTCTCTGCTGTCTTTTAAAGGTCTGGATGTGTACCTGCTGTTGATACTTCTTGAATATTTCTCAGTCTCTGTTCCACAGCAGGGTCCGTTCAGGGCATGTGCCTCCTTTCTCCTCCCTACCAGCACACATGGAGGAGAAAGGAATTCTTGGAGCTGCACAGATGCCACATGCACACACAGGTAAGGATCCATCCAGGGGTCAGTGTACACAACCCCAGCCTGCCTTTTGGCCAAACACATGCTACCCTCCCATGGAGGTACCAGCAACAAATAAAGGTGATGCTTCTCCCACTACAGCTAGGACACTGGAGAGTGATGACCCCAGTGAAAACTGGAGTTTGGAGACACTGGTTTGTCCTTTTTATACTAGCAAACAGCTTTCATATCCTAGGCAGGGTAACAAGACTGTAGAGCTTCTTTTCTCAGACCTTCATCTGTTTTCCTGAAAAGAACATCTCTGACCAAAATGATATTAAAAGAACCCTGAAAATCAAATTAAGGTCAAAAACATTTTAGTTTACAATCATTTCTTAAGATTATGAGGCTTTCACTGTGTCATGGTTTCATTTTTAACCATTTATCTGCCTGAGTGTAAAATGACAGCTACAGGCTTCTCTTAATTCACATGTTTCTGAAAATTCAATAACAAGAAATCAATAGAGAGAAACAAGTACATGAATTAAGATTCAGCATACAAGCCTTTACTTGTGTATTGAACTCAGAGAGGTGATAGTCACCTGAGGGATTAGTAGTTCTGTAGAACAACACAACAGTTTCTTTCACCTTCACCCCAGTACCTAGAAGCCCCCAAAAGGAAATGCCTTTTACACCATAAGAAATCTACCCTTAATATTTCAGTAAGTTGCAAAACTGTCTGGACTGCAGTTGCAATGGTGCAGACACAAAGTAACATGAAGGATAAACTTTCCACCCTAGAAATAATAATGAACAATGAAGATCTCTGTGGTCAGGAGATCATGGACAAGTTACTAAACTGTCTAATGACAGGCAGGATAATCAGAGGGCTTGGCTTATTCACTGTAGGTTTTATAAAACTATTTTTACTAGCTTAGGCCATTGGCATGATTGTGTGAGGTCTTCATTTGAAAGTCTTGTTAAAGGAATCAAAAGTGATGGACACTGAGAAGAATTTGCAGTATTTTTTTCAATAGTGATTCTGTGTCTAGAAGAAGAGGTTTGAGTAGATATCAGTAAATAATTTGAAAGCTCCCACAAGACCTGTTCAGACACTGTTAAAAGCAATAGGACTCCTTCTTTTACTCTTTCAAATGTGAAACTTTGATTTGATTCTGAAATATTTGTCTCGGGCATGGTTTGATGTATTTGAAATCTGTCATAGTACATGTGGGCATGACCAAACCTCATTAGAAAGCTAATGCTGGTCTGATGTAGACTCTAGATAACTAGACAGAATTAGAGTTCTCTGCTAAGTTTATTTAATGAGTAAAGAAAAATTTCAAGCAGTATTTAAAGACTTGTCACAACTGCATTTAGTATTTCCTTTTCCCTGGACACAGAATTACAGAGTAGAGTTATTTTACAATAAGAGTTTAAATTCTCATGTCTGAGTTGGACTCATTTCCCTGAAGTGACTATTATTTCCTTTTATTGAAATTATTTTACTTATATGATGATGATACACATTGGGACTACAATGGGACGTAGCTTTGTGTGTACAAACTCTATTGTTGTCAAAAGTGTAAGTTCAACTTATCTGGATATGAAGATATATCTAACCTTGGAACTGGTCTAAATTAGTTTGAGTGTCAGTATGTTAACTGTAGTAAGCCAGAGAGCAGGACGGGCTATCCTTCCTCTATTTTGCCTGGTCTGTGCACTTATTTCCACATTTTATCTCTAGCCATAACCTTACCCAAGCTAGTTAGCTTAAAAGTAACTTGGAGATTGCTGAAAAAATTCCTACTGCATCTTTATTTGTTATATAGTATTTCTCTTTTCAATATAAACCTACGAAAAGTCTCCTATTCAAAATAGTATTTCATTGACCGTTGTGTCTTCAGATATGGGCCCATGTCTCTTTTCTCACACCAAATAGATTCAAAACTGTTGGGCTAATCCAGTCAAAACTGAACACAATTCATAAATTTGAAAGTTGTTAATGCTTCAGAGCTGTTTGGAAATACGAGTCTGAGGCATGTGGAAAAGAGAAACTCTGTAATATCCTTGATTGAAAAAAAATACTAGAGCATGAGCTCATACCGCACCAGACACCAGAGAATCCACACAGGAGATGTTCATTTAAGCAGTTCCACTCCCAGTGAAAAGCTTGTATTGGAGTTTACATCATCCTAGACGTGAAAGTCGATAAAACTTAATCCAAGGAAACCAAGCCTCATTAGTTCTACTTTTTTTTTCCAGAACAGCAATCTTAGGTCAGATTTTCTGGCTATATTATTCTGTGAAAAGAGTGGTTAATAATGTATGAGATGGTAAAATAATAATTGAAGTAACATTAGTACCACAATTACAATAAATTAAAATTGTTCGGTGATTTTTTTCCACGTTTTTTGGGATAGGTTTGATACAACCCTGTGTCGCAAGGCCATATCTAGCTTATGTTTAAATTTAAAGCTTTAATCCTGTCTGTGTTTAGCTTTAAAACATCACAGTCTAAATCTCCAAATCTTCTTATCTTCAAAATTATGTCAGCAGCTATGACAAAATGACATCTGTTCAGAGGCTGTGACAAGAATATGCGTTACTTGACACTCGGTGCAGTCCCGTGGCAGAGCAATGTCTGCCTCCCACACACAAATGCAGCACGTCCTCTGCTGAATGGATGTGGTTGAGCCAGCAACCATACTGAGTAATGCTTAATAATTACTATCTGCTGCTTCTGTCCCAGTGAAAAATGTCAGTGTTCCGTGGGTTTGCGTTGGTCAGAGGAATGTGAGGCCTTTTTCCAGAAACAGGGTGCGGCAACACTTGGTATTTCCATTTCCAGAACTTGGAGGTTGGAGAACTGCATGGCAAAAGCGCCTGCTATCTCTGCTTGCCATTCATTGTGTGCATTTAGTGTGTCAGAAACGCTCTGCTGCTGCAGTTAATGCTGAGCAGAGATTGATTGCGGGCTGTTGTTCCACAAGACATGGCTGAGGCAAATTAATAGCTCCTTGCTGCTGAAAGGGGGTGGGGGCCTCATTCCCACCTTTCCTACTCCCCCTGGTAATCCTGGGCCTGGGTTCCCGCTCCTTAACTTGTCTGGAGAATTAACCCCGTGGTTTCCTCAGAAACCCCCACCCACATATCTTTCTTAAGGGATAAGGGATGGCTAGCAATTCCCACAAAACCCTGGATGGATCCCTGGGGAAGGGGAGGAGCCCTTGGGCCCTTCCCCTCATGGGAGCAATGTGCTTTGGATGAGCTAAGCTGTCCCCGGAGCTGCCGCCCGCTTGCTAATGGCACATCTGGCCAATAGTCCCTCTGAACCAGAGGATGGGATGCCTTTGCTTCATGCAGAGTCTGCCTGCTGGCTCTGGTGTAATCCTACACTCCAAACAGCACAATAGCTCCAGCAGTTCAGCTCCAGTGGTCCAGCTCCAGCAGTGGCTTTCTACAGGTGCAGCTTCCCACTCCTGCTTTCTGCAGGCAAACACACTGATGGTAACTAGCAACAGCCAACAGGAGGCTGGGATTTCACAGACGCGTTCCCCCCCATAAACCAGGAACGTTCTCGCAGCCTCTGAAGTGCCAGATGTTGCTCTACAGACATTTCTGTTTCTGTATGAACTCCAGCAGTGTTATTTTTCTGGTCTCTCCAAGCCCTGAGGGCAAGCAGTGTCTGTTTGTTGTGCTGGACAGAATGGCAGGAACATCACTGCTGGTCTTTCTCCCCTGTCCCCCTGTGGAAAGGGATATTTGCTTGTTCCAGGAGTGCCTGTGAGACTAGAACAGCAATCCGTGGGCCTCTGGTGCTAATTCCCAGGTGTCTCTGCTGTCCATGGCCTTAGAACTACTCACTGTCTTTTTCTAGGAATTAATGAAAGTTTCCTCACCTCCAAATCACAGTGAGAGTTTTGTCTTGTGCATCTGGAAGTCTCTAGTACTTCTCACATAAGAGCAGACATTCTTGTTTTATGATTTCTGTCAAACCAGATGTTATCAGCTTGCAACCTATATTTCACCAGTCCCAAACTGTAATCTAGCACTGCTAAATATGGAGAAAAGTCTGGCTTTAGAGTGGTTTTCCAAGTTTCGTATTTAGATTTTCAGTAGCTTGTGTCAGAACATGCAATTTGCTGAAAATTGCATAGTCATACCCACTATTTCAGGGACAGTTGGTAGCAAAAATAACTGTTGAATTGAAGTATTGTCTAGTAAGGCTGACTAAAAGAAGCGAGTCTAAGTAGTCTTGGACAAGGACATACTCTCTTACAATTGATATAAAAATGTCAACCACTACCTTCTATTTTTCTTGTAAAAAAAAGACCTCCATTCATGATTCATTTTTTGCTGTAAAATATCTCTCGTATGTTTGAAATGAACACAGAACCTTGTAGCCTTCTTTTCATAGTTTTGTTTTGTTTCAGTCCCTAATAGATTTCACAATTTCTTTTAGACATCTTTATTTCCAATGCCTTAGAATCCTCCAACTTATCCTCTTCATGAGAATTCATTTCATATTTCAGCATCTCATCCTTTGTGCTTCCTAGGTCATTCCTGATGCTCAAGGTGTCAGGAAAAAAATCAGTTTCAGGTATCTGCTTTTGACTATTTATCAATGTATATAATTTTTTATATATGTATTTTATACTTTTTTAATCTTCCCACATTTTAGTGATCATGGAGGGTACTGAGTCTCTTGATCCTTGTCTTTATTTTCTGTTTCTTGAAGCCACAAGAAAAAGGAGGACTTGCCCATTGACTTTAGCACTTAATTCTTCACATCCCTTACATAATTTGTTGAGATGATTTCTATGCCTTTCTGATAATTTCTCCAGTGACTTTATTGCACCTTGAAGATTCTAGTGGACCAAGGACTGGCTTGTTCTTAACCCACAAAAGCACGTTTTCTCCTTTGAGATTATTCTGAGTTTTATCTTTTCTTATTCCTTTTCAGGAATGTCATGCATAATCTGCTTTAATGGTCATGAACTCTGCCCTTGGAAAAAAAAGATATTGCCTTGGCATTTTCCTTTTGCAGCAGCATGTGCAATCTTTTACAGACTCCAGCTTTGCACAGCATATGAGATTCTTTTCATCAGATGCCTCATCTTGTAGTATTTTGGATGAATTATTTGATTTCTGAGCTCTTTCTATCAACTGCTGTTCCTGGTTAATTCACTCTGAAAGACTTCCTGCTTTTTCAAGTTGGGTCTTTTCTTTGGATGAAATCATAGTTCCAGATTCAGTACAGTTTCTCACTTCTTCTTTATTTTTTCCCCAGTTCTGAAATGATTTTTCAGATCAGACATTCAAGTGCTTTTAAATAGAGAAACAACATGGTGGGGAAAAACAAGTCAAAACACAACCCACTTTGCTTCATACTAAGTCTCTATTTTGTTGTTTTGGTTTTTTTAAGTAATTTTCATTCTTATTCTCTTTCACCTGCATTAACTAGAAAACTTTTAAGAAAATTCAAGTATATCAGGAATGTCACAGCTGTTACCAGAAATAATATCAGTCATTCCTCAAATAAAAGACAGTGCAACTTGAACAAAATCCTGCTAACAGCAAGGCTGTACAGACTTTTTGTGGCTAGAGGATTTTCAGAAAGATAAAGAATAAGACACTGCAGGGATAAAACACAGCAAATGGTTAGAAAAGATATTTTAGTAGCCAGTTGCTCGAGATTCTATGGTGTGGACACTGTCAATCATTACAGAGTTGAGAGCAGCTGGTGAAAGTCTTTTCCAGGAAAATGCCACCACTGAGAGTGAGTCTTTGCTGCCCTGCAACAAAGTGTGAGTCACCCAATCTTCCAAAGTATTATGGCATCATTTTGCAAACTTTATAATTAACCTGCATTATAAAGGGAAAAACGTGCATTGAAATGATTTTTGTATGTAAGTACAAAGTTTAATATTAGGCTTTACAGATGCCTGAATATTTTCTTTATGCATAACATACACTCTCTCTTGCTACCAGTTGCTTGCAAAATAAATGTCATTATTTTCCAAATATTGTGATTATCTAGGTATTAATATGCCACTAATCAAAATACACCATGCAGTTTTCATAACTCAGATTTAGTGTCCTGTAACTGCAGCAGTGTTTCTTACTAATTTTGTATCTGCTAGTTTGTAGAACACATCGTTTCTCTTTCCTTCTGGACTGCAGCACATTGATTCATGCAAAACAGAAGCTCAGGAGGAAAAGCTCTGCCTAAATTAAGGGTATAAAGGGAGGATTCCACACAAATAGTTGTTTTTATTGAGGGTATTCTGTTTCCTTGAATAGCCTATTAATTCTGAAGGCCATTTGGGTTAGAATTCTTAATCGGAATTATGTTGTTATTCATGGCCTCATTTTGTGTCTTTTCATCATCTTCTTTGTCTGATGGCTATTTTAAAGAGGGTTTTTAAGAACGGGATGGATGGCAACAAAAGAATGTGTTTACTTTATCCATCACTGTGGCCTGATTCCACTATACTTACCCCCACTGAGGCATGCATTAGACTTCAAGTGTCCCATTCTTCCCAGTGAAACTAATTGCAGAGCAAAATAGGCCAAATGTGAATGAGGATTCAAGGAATCCAGTTTGCAGTGATTATTGAAGCAAATAAATACATTTTGTTTTGATGACTTCTCCTTTAGTGCATAATGGCTGGATGTGAGTCCCGCGTAGAGTCACTGGGCTCTTGAACAAGAAGGGCTGTATGCCAGAAAATATGTGATTTGGCAAAAAAACCTGAGCTGATCAGAGAGGATGAGACCTTATGACACTGGAGTTGAAATTCCTTCATGTGCTAAATACAGCCTAGTGTATTGTCTCTGTTCAGTAACAGGAAACATTTACAGAGTGGAAATATTTGAAATAGTATTTATTTTGCTTTTCATGAAGGTATATATGTATGGAAAAACTGGATAAATTGAAAGTTTCCCCTCCAGAAATTCTTGATGAGCTTAGTTTTCTGCCCTGTAAGTTTTTAGTCAGAGACAGATAACATCTTCTACTAACACTGGTAGTACACAGAAAAGGATTGTTCATACCCTCCAGAACTTAAAGAGATTTGCACAAATGCAAGTGAGCATGAGGCTGGGAAAATTTTTAAACTAACAACTGTATGAGCTATGAAATTTTCAGTAGATTTACAAAAACTTTAGTTTCCAAGTTCATGTCTGGAAATGTTTTACACATTCCTCCTGAGATCATGGCTGGGCGTTCACTGAGAGAGTGGTTGCTCTGCGGAAAATACTCTCATTTGAGTCACTTGGGCTCTCTGTACTTTAATAATCTCCCAGGAGTTAATTTTAGTGTGTTACTGTCTTGGTGAAGAATTTTGGTGCAGAGGGAAATGCAGTTGTCAGACCCTGGGTTCCTGATGTCTCTGTTTGGGGGATATTTATTATGATTATTTTAAAGGTGTGTCAGCAAGTTTTCCAAAATTTATGGTCTGGAATTATTCAGCACATGTCAGATTGTGACATCCTCCTCCTATACATAAACATGGTCAGACCCATGAAGAGCTTGCAGTCTAAACAGCTGAGGCAGGCACAAGACTGCACTAGTATAACTCAGTTTCCTTCTTCTCTCCTGAGTAGAATACAGCCTGTGCAGTGTAAAACCAGGCACAGAAACAAAAGCTGGCTCTGAGCAAGGCAGCAGGTTGGTGTGGAGTGCTTTCTGTGCTGTGCAGATGAAAACCAGCCACTCTGTAGTGGAGTAATTACTCAAGGGTGGCCCTACACGATGTGGCCGTGTTGCATCCAGAATTTCAGCCAAACTCTCTTTAGTCCCTGGGTATCCCTGAGTAGTCTCCCTGTGCCTCATTTACCTTGTTGCACTCACTCTGCACCTCCTGCAAGGGAGCTCTTTGTCTGGATAGGACTGACGGCCACTTTTCAATTAGATGCTTGAGCAAGAAGCTCTTCTAAAGAGAAGTAATCAGCACAAGAGAAAGTCACAGCCACATCTGATGTAAAATGGATTATCTCCATCTGGTTCAGCCTCTCCCCTGGTACTTTGTGTCTGACTTCTATTATCTGTGTCTGATTTAGGGGATAAACACCCTAGGGCAGTGTTTGCACAGTACCACATGCCATGACAGCACTCAATAAATTATAGTAGAAGGTGGTCACACAGGATTGTTCCCAGTTTCCCATCCCTGAATCCCACTATTCACAGATCCCAGGCAGTGCAGGAGAATTGTGTTTTCTGAGTGGCACTGTTCTACACTTGAACAGATTTCTCCTAGAATGAATATTTTTATGCTAAGGAGGGTTAAAACATATTCCTCTATAATTTAATGAGGGTTTGTTTTGCTAGTTATTAATGCTTAATAATTCAAATCTTTTCCAGACATGAGGACACCTAGGAGTGTTGTAGGCAGTCAAACAATTAGAAAAAATAACAAACCTTAAGCAATTCCCTTATCTTTCCTCAAAACCAAATGACTTCAAAATTACTTTTTTTTCTCCCTCTTCATGTCTTTTTTCTCCCTCCACTTACCACCCTCCTTTTTTTCATTACATTTCCTTTTCTGTGCTGGTTCCCCACAAACCCAAGCTTCTCATGCAGTTTTTCTTCTTCTTGAGTGACACAGAAGTATAGCCACAAATATCCATAGACATCTCCTTCAATATTTGAAAATGCTTAGGCATGACTGTAACACAAAAGAAACCCTTAATTGGCTAGGTTATTCTCTTAATTTTAGCTCATTCAAGCTCTCTTGCAGAAGACTGATTTTTACACTTTCTGCATTTTTATTGTTCTTCCTCAGGCATTAATGAAATACAAAATAATGTTGGCTCGGAAGGCAGTGTTTACATTTAAAGGACAGAATGCACAAGGTCAATGAAGACTCTGTCCCATACAGTTATTTTAACCTTTTTTTCCTAGTGGCCCCTTGGGTTTTATGGTATCCTGTGTTGTTTTCTTCCATTTCCCTAACAAGCATAAAATAAATACAGCAAGAAAAGCTGATTTTTCTCACTACCCTTCCCCCTTCTAAAAGAAAACAACAAAACTAATCTATCTGTATGGATATGTTAAATGCTTGCAAATTATTAGGCATGATGTCTAATAGGTATGCTTCCTGTCTTAAATGTGTAGATTCCTTTAAATCACAAGTTAAACTCTCAGCATGACTGAAATACTCATCCTCTGGCTTTCAGAGAGACTGGGATTGAATGCCTTTCTCCTTACTCTGCAGTTCCCTTTAATGTTAACAGGCATATTTCTTTTTGCTTCCATTGGAGTCGGCTTGATACACATGTGGGATCCTTTGATAACCTCTTAAAAAGACACCCTTCTGCTTTACATGCACTTTAGAGCTTTAATGAGCTCACGGTGCTTCTTTGTGTCTCTGTGGCCAAAATGTTATCTAATACTTCTTGTAAATAATACAAGATAGCTTTTTACTCTGTAAGTGACCTCTGTAGCATGTGCTAACAATCTATTTGAATATATTTGCCCACAGGGTCTTTTGCTGGAGTCAGGGGAAACCATTAGGAAAGCAAAGAAGTACAGCCATTCCCTTGCTTTTCCACAGCCCAGAAACAACTGTTTCTATTCAACTACTGGGCCAGACAAAACCTGGGAGAAGGAAAGGTGAAAGAAGGAGGAGCCAGTACCCTTATCTTTGCTTTCCAGTTCATCGGTGCAAAGCCATGTAGGAGAAAGTCATTTCTCCTGGGGAGCCTCTGAGCAATTCCTATTGCAATGGAGATTTTTTATGTCTGCTTCAAAGGCCACTGTAAACACAAAATGGTGAATTGTAATGTCTCTGCATGTATATTTTGTCCTACTTCTATTTATAGATACAGCATTTAAACCTTGGAGCCCTTAGCTCACATCATATACTAACAGATTTTTGGGTAAATTTTCCACAAAAAGCATGAAATCAGAGCTTTGAATTCCTTTTTCTTGCTATGTTTTAGATGCATAGGAAGTGTTAAACAACTGTTGAAATACAGCCTTATGTGAACAGCTTTCTGATCTAAAGGTATTCAAAGGAGTGGGTTGTAAGGCTTTACAGTCCCAGTACGCAAATGCACATCACACACTTCAGAATGGCTTTCCCTGTGAACGTTAGGAGTTCTGCCATCTGTGGATCACTTGAGCAGGATGGCTTTAGCAGAGGGTCATGGGGTGGGCTCATCTGTTCACCCTCTGGCTTTGGCCCCCACCCCTCTGCCCCCTCAGGAGCACTTGGAGAGCAGCCCTGTGCCCTTGGTTTTGGCCATAAGGGAGCAGCTCTGAATGGCAGCACAAACCACAGGAGAGACAAAATAAAGGGAAGAAAAGCCTCCCTTCCCTCCCTGAAGGCCTGAAAGCACATCCCTGTGGTGGGATCCAGGTGGGAGAGGTCACTCATCCTCCCTTTACACTCCTGACCCTTCTTCCACTCCCAGGACCTGCCTTTGGCTGATGGCAGTGGTGGTCAAGCTGCAGGGTATGCTGAGTAACTATGGATACTCTGCTCTGTACCGTGGCACTGGTGGCTGTTTCACAACTGCCAGCACTGGAACAGATTGCTTGGTAAATTAAATAAACCAGGAGGGTGACGGGCATAACTCAGATCCAGGTTCAGATGGAAGAGACTAGAAAGGGTGATGCCTGCCGTGCACCCCTTTGCATGAATCTCATGGGAAGAGCACTAAACACATGCACGTGCCTTTGGATTCCTGCAGTTCTCAGGCTTTGTTTGATGTCAGTAGGAAGTGTGAAAATCTAAAGTAACTGATCATCTGCATGTGTAACATCAGAAAGCAGAGGAGCAAGCTTCCCTCCAGTCCTCCAAATATAGATTCTGTTCTGTTCCTTCTCACTACAGCTGGCCAGATAATTTGCATCTATCTTTTTTCGACTTTCTGTGCTTCTGGGAGTGTCCTTGAAAGACTTGAGCGGACTGAATGCTGAGGTTACAGACTCACAGCCTCACTCAGTTCTTGCTTTCTCTCTCTAACCTGTACAAAGCTACTGTAACTATTATTGCATTTAGGACAGATAAGATTATTAAAAATCTGTTCACCATTTCTGATACTTACAGCAATCCCAGTAGGAACTATGTTTTAATAGTTGTCAAATTTTGAGGTTTTGGTGGGGTTTTTTTGATAGATATTGGCATACTTAGGCACTATGTTACAATGAATATTAATTTTGGTTGCATTGCACTTCCGCATCAATGACAAGAAGAGATTAACTAAAACAATATTTTATTTCCTACTTTAATGGTGAGTACATAGCATTAATTATATTATTAATCCAACTAGAAACTCTTGTACAAAGCTATTTCAAGCCATTAGTTGCCCTGTTGTAATTGATGGATTACTGCATTACCATTTAATTTAGTATTGTTTTCAAGGCATTACATTCAGTTTCATTTAAGTTAATTGTATGGCCAAATAAGGAAAGAACTTGCTTTGTGAGCATGAGAGATGCAAGCATGGATTCTTCCCAATTTCAGAGGTATAATGGGATGTGATCCATATAGCAATTCTGTACAAGGCCCTCCAGTTAGCATTACCTTGCAATTTATGGAAACAAGAAATGAGGGAATGGACCAGAAGATTGCATGGCATTTGGATTCAACATTGTGATAGTCATCTCTGCAAATGGAAATTAACATCAATTATTCAAATCTAGTTATGCTTTCAACCCTCTTAATTGCAAAGTGTTTTCCATTCAGTGATCAAGACCAATTCCCTAAACATAATAGCAATTATAACTGTGCATCCAGAGGAAAATATACTCTCTTTGGCCCAATTTTCAGCTCTGATATGACCTCTTTATGCTGCTTCTTACACAGAGGGGTTGTTAAGATGGAGAAAGTGTTCTTTTTTTACATAGAACATATCCCAAGGCTGTCGAGGAGCATGGACTATAATCTTCTTTACTGACCCAGCATAAAAACAGGGAAAATGTAATGAGTGGGATTCACCAATTGATGTCGGAATACAGTCCCAAAAAAATACAACAAAACTGGACATAAGTGTGTCGAGTGTTTCAAATAGAAGCCCTCAGAAACCTGAGACGCCTTCACAAGGACAGAGAATGTGGTATAAGACTGGGGAAGATCCATGGCAGCTGGAGGCGAGGCTGGAGGTAATACTCAAGGGTATCTAAGATAGTGAGTGCCTGAGTTACCCTGATTTTTCCTGGCAACTGGGACAGCTCTTCTGGGCTATGAAAGGCTAAATGTAAATTATATTATTCTTGGAGCTGAAAATTGCTCCCTGCAATGACTTGTATAAGGGCATGATGAAGCTTCTTTCTCCTCAGTGCAATTCTATTTTTTATTAGAATAAATTGAGGCCACTCTTGTCCATCTTCTAGCTTATTGGTTTTTTCGTTTGGTTTGGGGGTTTTTTGGGTTCTTTTGTGGCAGAAATGATGATTCTGTTGCACTGTTTGCATGTTTAGACCATAACTGTTAGTGCGAGTAAACAGCAATGCAAGATGTGTCTCTTGAACCACAGTCAGATCTTTACTGAATGGACAATAAACAACAAGGCTGAATATAAAGTTCCAGACCTCTGGTTAACCACAATAAGATCTTGGTCCAAATGTGTCATGTCACCTTCCCAAGTGCCTTTCCTGATTATTTGTCTGTAGCATGAGAGTAGAAAGACCAGGCAGCAGCCTGTGATATGTTTGGCACGGAGAAGGTGTCTTGTCTGATACTTGGGGACAGTTCCAGATCTCTTTTCCTTTGTCTTTAGTAGACAGTTGCATGAGACATCAAAAATCAATGACATGTCTACTGGCAGGGAAGAAAACTAACTCTTTTAAACCAAATATGTTCTCTGTATTATATTCATTAGAGATGGAAGTGCTTGATGGACTTAGTCCATTCTCTGCTGTGTCCTCCTTTGATAAAAAGAAAAAAAAAGGGGAAAAAAAGAGACACAAGTTTTCTGTGTTCTTTAGGATTCAAATCTATGTTTCATTCTCCTTGCTTACAGTACCTTGTTTCCTACAAGTATCTAATCTAGAGGTTTCATTCTCTAGGTTTTACCACTTGTGTTCTTGAGAAACAGATTATTTTCTTGCTGCCTTTTCCACTTCCTGATGTGATGTTTTGGATTCTTCTGACAACAAAAACAAACAAACTCATTCACTCATGACTAATTAGATTTCAGCCACTATTGGCTGGCCTGCATTTGGGCAGTGACTCCTGGTTCAGCTCTCTCTGGCAGAGAAACTTGGTTTATATATTTGTTCTGAACAATGGTGTGCTGCTTTTTCAACCATCTTCAAGTAAATTTTAAGTTCCTAGTAGAACAGTGCAATGAGATGAATAGTCAATACCAGGGATGGGCTTCAATCAGAAAAGGTGGGATCCTTTCTTTGAAACTCCTGGGTGGTGTGTGTTGGATAGAAGATTTTATAGGCTACATGTTCCCCCTCTAACACAGAAAGATGACTCTTAAATGTATCAGAGGTTGGAACAAGGATCTGTCTTACCTCCAAAAACAATCTGTAGAGATTGGGGAAGCTGCCATGGTTGGTGTCACTTTTTCCTTGTGTTCAAAGACAGCCCTTCACTTCCAGCAGATAAGCCCAAGATCTGTGAAACCTCTCTCGTGATGTAAGCTTCATATGGAGCGATCAGGGAGGATTTGACTTGTGCCCGGAGGATTTATGTTTTGTTTCTCTGCAGAGGCATGATTTTCGAGCTTTGAAAGAACTGGAAATGCCACTTGCCGGAAGGAAGCCTGAATACCATGCTAACACTTGTGCAGAATCCACTCCTTTCACAAAGGACTGCTGTCCATGTGTGCTGAAAGCTTTGGTTTGTATTACTCTACAGATGCATATGATGGGCTGTTCTGTTTGTTATCATTTGAGCCTAGATGTAATGATAGACATAGTGAGATTGTAGTTTATCTCATAACATGCCACAGGGTGTATATGTATTTCTGGTGGAGCATATTACTTGTATCTGGACACTGTTCCATGAGAAATGAGATGCATCAACTGCACTAATCAGATTGTTGTCCCAAAACTCATTCAGTACATTATGATCTGTTTTAATAGATGCCTCTTGTACTTATTATTACTTTAGAATGAATGCCTCATTCAAGGAAAAAAGAAAATAAGGGAAAAAAACTGAAACAGAGAAATTACTCTAGTGGCAGTAACACTCAGAAACATTTGCCGTGGGCACTGATTGGAGTAGTTGTCATATATTTATGTCATGATATAATGACACACTGTAGGCTATTCTTATACGCATTCTCATTCCGAGCTCATTTGTCACTTGTCTCTGTAAATTCAACATCTTCCTCATCTGGGGGAGTTTATATATCTCCTTGCAGTTGACTGTAAACAAATTGCAAGTGCTGCTTGGCAGCTGACAGATAGATCCAGCTGGTTAGGTGAGGCTGCTGCAGTCTCAGAGCAAGATGAAAAATTTACACATTTCAGAAATTCCAGGCTGCTGTTTTCTACAGTAAAATTTTGGGTATGACAGCAGATGTCAGATTCAAAAAGGAGAAGAATGAGATTCTGTGGGGGACTGAAGTAGCTCGTTTCATTCTCACGAAGAAGAAGCACAGACACTTAGCTGCCTTGCTGCTGTAACTGGTTGCTTTATGCACACCGTGTGAAGTGAGCTCCTGTGTGGGGACTGTGCTGCTCCACTTTGCTAAAGCACAGGTTGGTTTCTGATTTCCAGCGTGTCACAGCCCCTAAGCCTTTACAAGCCAAGGTCTCCATCAGAAATGTCTGGATCGGGGTGCTCAGACTCCTCCCAGCTTCAACGAGTCTGCGAACACATTCTGCATAGAGCTCACTGCAGCCCTAAGGCCTCAGCCTATCTCTGTCCTGGATGATGGAAAACTTTAATAACACGTACAAAATTAATTTGGACCTTCTCCTAACACAAGTCTTTGAAGTCAGTGGGAAGCACTGAGGGGTTTTGGCATGGCAGTCTTTATTTCTGTGCGTTCAGCTACTGCACCGGCTGACTTCGGTGGGTGCGAGTCACTGTTATTTCCATAAGCACCTCTTTTAATATGTAAAAGCCCTCTGTATTTGTTTCTTCTTGTTGAGCAACCTCTCACCTCTCAGTTGTGGTGAAAGGTGCTGTACGAAAAGAATAAATTGGTAGTGTAGCTCTTTGTGCCTTGCTAAGATAAGACACCAGCCATATGGCTGAGTGCTGGGCACGGAGAAAGCAGCTGAGAGCCGGGAGGTTCGCTGTTTCTTTGGTTGATTTGTTTTTATTAGGCAATTCTTTTAATGATTCCTTTTTTTATTTTTTCCTGTGGCCACTCAGAGATGAGACCTTGTGGTTCTGTATGTAATTGTGTTAGCCTTTATTCAGGAGAAACCATATGGTGGTCTCTAAGAGCATAGGAAAGACTCCTGGGGTTGTCAGGGGCAGACACAGCCTGCATTGTGCTATCTAATGACATTCACAGGTTTGCTGAATTCCCTTTCCAGTTAGACTCCTTGTGCTGCCTCTTACTTCTACTAGAAATTTGCTTTAAAACTTCTCTCCTCTGGAATTCCCCTCATTTTCAGAGTAAGCTTATTCCTGACCATGCTTTCCTCCTCTTTGTTCATGTGCCAAAGACTAGACTGTCTTTTAGTGTAAATAGCTTTTCTTTTGAATATTTGTTCTTCTCTGCCCCTAACACACACACACGCGCACCCACACCCACCCACTTGCAAAATATACATATCTACTTGCTTGAACAGTAATTGTGTTCTCTAAACAGAAGAAAGATCTTTTAGTCCTCCTATAAACCTAGACATCCTTCTTTCTATTCCAGTATGAAGCTGTCTCCCTTGCATGTACGTGACTGGAACTATGCAAAGTATCACTACAATATTCTACATAAATTGCTGTCAAAACCTTATAAGATAGGCTTAATATTGCATCTCCCTATGGAAATATTTGGTTTACATTGTTATGTGATCATATTAGCCTTTTTAAAATAGGAAATGCCCTGATCGTTCATGGTCATTCCACTCATACATTTAATCAATTCATCCAGCTTATGTAGCTAGTATACCCATATTTTCTCCTCCATCATTCAGAAACACTAACTGTGCACAGTAAGTTATAAAGCAATGTAGATGAACAATAGAAAAATATGTAATCCAGCACACAGCATATAGAGTTGGAGACTCTAGCACCCAGCCCCAGCAATTCTTTTCCCTAAAAGACAAAGCATGTAGAAAATGTCTCTTCCAGCTGCTTTTTGAAAATGCAAATTATAATTCCGGTTAACAGGTTAACCATTTTGAATACTATTGTATAGTTGACAGGAAGCAACCTAATTCTTCATTAGTTGGAAAAAGAGTTAATAACTGCACTGTATATAATTTTGAAATATTGTGCAGGTCAAAACAAAGGGCATTTTCATCAGTGATCACTCTGTGTCAGCGTTTCAGTGCACATGTTCAAGAATACTTGTACTACAGATGAAACAGTGTAAGAGATTTACTTATAAATGATGTTATTGTAGCAGAATCCATCTATTCTTACTAATATCATCTGTTCAACTCAATAATGTGGGTAATTGTCATTTTTGTAAGAATTACTTGCATCTTGAATTTATTTTCCTTTATTAACCTTTACCAAATATTATTCATAAATTCAAAGGTGTACAGCTCTTTGGTGCAATAGTCACACCAATCTCTGTATTAATTTTGCCCCCTTTGCTTGTATCAAATCTGTTAAAATAGAGTTTCATTATGATTTTGAATTACCATACATATGCTTTGAACAGATCCTTTATAACCTCCCCTATTTGCATATCATTCAGCAATGCATTCTTAGCATGAAAAAACCCACACAGACAAAAAATCCCTGTAATATCCTCAATCCCTTGTTTTCATTCTCTTCTTGTAAGTTTGAAACCTCTGCAAATCAGCATTGTTTAATGTGCTGACCATTTCTCTTGGTGAGAAAAGTGCATATCTGGGTGCATATATCCAGATAAATAAGGGCAGCTACCCAAAGGTACAGACTGGCTGTAGATAAATTATTTATTATGAGGTACGGATAATCTTATAGTTCATGAGTGACAGAGCAAAACAGAATGACGAGTTGGCATGAAAGCTCATCAATAACTTGAGGTAATAAATAATGTATTTGTCTTCTGCCAATTGAATATATTTTTCATGCTCTATTAGCAGTTTTCCACGTGTTTAATAATTATTTTGGAATGAGATAGGGAATTGCATCATCCAGATTCAAGGAAGTATTTCCATAAAATCTCATTTTATTCTGTGGCACACTTTTGTTTTTGTTTAAATTATACAGATGCATACTAGGGATATGCAACTAGTCTCGATGAATAATTTATTTGAATTTAACCTCCTTTTCTACTGCTGGAATATTCAAACAATAGGCCACAACTTATTCGGATTCATATGTTATTAAAATTTTATTTGACAGATGTCTTTTTGAGTTTTTATTTTATGTCTTGACAGTGACTATTTGAAAATGCAGCTATGTACTGTAATTCTGCTGGAATAAATGGGATGCTTTTTATCTGATCCTTGATTAGCTGCAATTGGCCTCATGAATCCCATGGTACTTTGTGCCCTGCCTGCATGAGAATACAAGCAATTCTTAAGTGAGCATTTTATGTACAGGCATAAAAGTTGGTTTCTGCCGATTAAGTGTATAACTTTGAAGTTACTTCCAAAGAATATATTGGTCAGCTGTGAAAAGCTGCTGCAGGTACAGAATGAAATAACTTTCTCTAAAATTTCAAACTTACATTCTTTTCAGGTTTTTAACTAAGTTCGCCTTGGATGCTTCATGTTTTGCATAGTTTTCCCTACTCTTTATGCTGTGATCTGCTTTGTCCTCGTGTTCACATTCCTGGTCCTGAGATGATTATCTTCCAGTAGCTGCTTCTTCACTGTGGAGTGAAGGTGAAACTAAAGGTCACCGGTGAACCACAAAAAACAATTAGGTGCTGCAATACTTCATCTGTTCTTGTTCTTCACGTGTTTTCTATAAAGACAGATCATTAACATATACAAGTTATGTAGTCCACAAGTTATATTGAACAGAAGGTACTGACCACCTAATTCCAGACACCTAACCGAGAATTTTACATGAGCCTCAAGAGGTAAGCCTCACTCTCAAAATGTTTATTTCATGATAACAGCCAGTTTTGGTTCTCTTTTCAGTCAGTACAAAGAGAGACAAGAACCACACAGGGAGAATTCGGATTACAAGTACTCTGGGTTATTCTTTAGATCTCCTTGCTTGCTCTCATTGCTTACTGCAGGTGAAGACCAGGAGGCCAAATCCACAATTTCTCTAATTGAAATGTAGAGGATCCAGTGAAATGGGCATTTCTAGACAATGCTCTTTTTTATCCTGAAGCAGTGCAATAGTAAGGTGGCCAGCTCAAGGGGAAATTTCTACATTGCCGATATCTGAATTTAGGTTAAATGAATAAATGCAATAAGTTAAACTACATCACAGTCTTTTTTATATGCAGAGTATGTGAGTTTGGATAGTAACAAAAAGGACCCAATTCTGCCTGGAGAAGCAAAATTTATGTTGCCTCACTGGGTCAGCTCTGCTACTTACCTCACTGCTGCTTATGAGAGTTTTAATTGAACTTGCAGGTAAGATAAATTCCTGGTCTCAAGTCCAGGCTGAATTTCTGATTTGTTTTTAACTAAAAACCTCCTAAAATGACCCCATGCTGCCTCTCTGATCCAGGGTATATCCTCTTGGTACTTGACAGTTCCCAGGCTCTCTTAATATGCCCTTGCTGCATGGGGGCATTTGTTCACAATTAATACAAAGTAATACAAATGAGCTCATAAAATTAATTTGGAGTTACTCTCCCTTTGCACAGACTCCCACAAATGGTTTGAGAAGACATATTTTTGGTAATGTTGGTAACAAGCATCCTGGTAATGTCATTTTATTTTGTGACAGAAGAGCATTTGTGGAATCTCAGAGGCAGACTCCTAGCTAGCATAATTTGCCATCCCTCCCTTGGATTGCCACTGTTTTATTGCAACTCAAGAATCTGGCCCATGACTCTTGTTCCACTCTGACTTTTGTGATTCCTGTGTGCCCCATATATCCCTATTTTATGAAACCATACTGAGAAGGAGGGGTAGCTTTCCTTTGTGCCACTCCAGAAATACAAAACAACTTAATTGGCCAGAGCAGGCAGGTTTACAGCTGCTTTATGTTGACAAAAAGGCACAAAGGAGCCAGACAGTACTACTGAAACGAGGTCTGTAGCTCATAGTGGCATGATGTATAAAGCAGTGTATGAATTGTAAATACATTTAGATTTGACAGTAAGTCTTCTCATGGCTCTTTCCTAGAGCTAGATGTTCGTGTTCACTGGAATTTAAAAAAACCCCACATTTGTTTGGGGAAAAGTTCTGTTCTGAATTGACACAGAGCTCTGCTCTCTGCTGTGTGATGCAGATTGATCCCACTCCATCCCTAAAGGAGCTGGGAAGTCAGAGAGTCCGTAGCAAAACTCTGGTCAGTGTATTTTTCAGTTTTCTAGTTTGATGGTCAGTCCCCACAGCAGTTTGAGGCAGCTGTGTGATGCTGTTCTGAAGAGCCTAAACCACTTAAAGACACTAAGAGCTCCTACCAGAAGTCCTGCTGCCTTTAAGGACCTTTTTATTGGAGGAAGTCCTTTAATTAGGCTTTGCTCCAGTTCTCAGATGTTACATTTCAGAATACTAAATATAAATGTTCTGACAATCAGAAGTGCATATACCATTTCAATATTTTCTTTATTCACGGAAGTGCTGAAACCCAAACAACAATAATAATAATAAAGATAGCAGCAAATAAACTAGTTGTATTATGGGAAGAACTTTCTGATCACTCATAATTTATTTTTCATGACACTATTTTATGATATACCCTCCCTCCACTCTCCCCACCTAACCCTTGAAGGAAAAGGGGAGAAAGAGGGAGGATGAGAAGGAGTTCATAAGCAAATGAACCTCTGTATCTTCAAAAGACTGCAGTTACTGAGGTTAAAAATCACATTAGCCCCCAACAACAAGGAGGATGCATATGCCATCAGCAGCAGTGGGGTTAATAAAAATGTGTTCTTCTGCATCTAGCTTATTTTATAGATATCTGTGCTTTTTCAGAATTTCTGTAATGAGCATGTTGTGCCTGTCAGGGGTAGGTTTCCTCAGCGAAACCTTCACAGACACTTTCATCCCCAAAGTCTCAAACTTCTTCTCAAAACCTATAATTACCTCCCAGAGTCAAACCTGCCATTAATCATCTCAGAAAGACCTTTGCTAAGCCTTAGCACTGAGAGTGCTGAAAATGAGTAGGGACCTCCTGTATCTGTGCCACTTCTCTGGACTCTGTTGTCCTGTCCTGGCAAAACTGACAATTAACTAAAATAAGCTTTGCTGAAATAACAAGGCTTTCCAACAATAATACTGTAAAATGTGAAGGCAATCCAGATGTCTTTCTTCCCTTTTTACTCCTTCCTTTTTTTCATCAAAGGAAGACAAGTGCTTTGCTATAATATAGCTATAAAAATTAGAGGAGGCAAAATGTGGGAAATACTTTTCCCAGCATCTATATTTTGCAGAAAATACTTAGTCAAAAGGCTAAAAAGACAATTTTTTTCCCTGCTGGATTATAAAAAAAAAAAATCAACTAAAAGCTGTTATAACTGTCAGGTAGCCTGAACAGTAACATAAAAATAAATGCAGTAATTTAAATGAATTCGTCCTGTATTCTCAACCCCAGTGTATACACTGAATTAAAATCACAGTGAAAATGAGAATTTCAAAGACAGCTAGATTTTGGTTTTATAAGTATTCATCCACTCGATGTGGATAATTTGCTAGCATAGATAAAAGAACAATGTGGACAATTAATGTAATTTTCAGGGCATTTGCAGACTGGGAGCTCCATGGTCATGTCTACACCATGATCATGATGTGAACAAAGGCCAGTGATAAAAACCAAAAAGGATTCTTGATGACTCTCCCTTGCCACCCAGCATTTGTTTTTAGCACCTAGTAAATGTAGTCGATTTAACTAGATCAGAGTAAAGGCAAAGTTCAGTGGTTTTATTTTTGTCAGTATAGGAGTCTTTGGGGGTGGTTTTTGGTGTTTCTTTGGTGTTTGTTTTTTTTTTTTTATTTTATTTTCTGGAAGAAGTGAACTAAGCTCCATGGAAGATGTTTATATTTGAGACATTTATCAAGATCTTTTTTTTCCAGTGTGTTTGAAACTACCATCAGCATTCAGGTTGGTAAAATCATAATAAAGTGAAGAGGTGTCATGGAGGAGCAGTGGAAGATCATGGAGGATCAAGCTCCAGAAAAGCAAAAAAAGGTTGCCTGTCCCAAGTAGGGGATTCCCAATGCTGAAATTCTCCAAGTGTATTTCTAAGATGTTCTTATCCCGTTAAAGTCATGGGATTTTTAAAGATTTAAAATGTGATCAGTTTGGAACATCTGTATCTGAATGAAAATGATCTGATATTTCCCTGAAATTCAGAACTCATCTGAAGCTTTATTTCCAAATCCATCTCTATCACTGGACTCTGAGACACTGGTTAGCAAAGTGATGCAAAAAGCTTCATTGTCCAAGTGGCTGAAGAGTTTGTAGCCATTTGTGAGTAACTCAGAGGAAGGGAATGCATGCAGTGAAGGAAGAAAAGGTTGGAATTATGTCATGAGCCAAGATGGGCACTGTGGAAGTTCTGCCAGAACAGAGTTAACTGATTAGTGTATGGATAGCCAATTAAGAAAGAAACATAAGCCTAATTGGAAGATGATTATTCAGCACAGGCCAAATACTAGTGAAGATAATGAGAAGGTTGATTAGTGAGTTGAAAGAAACAAGAAGAATGAACCTGCAGCCCATTTTGATTCCTGAAATGAGCAGTACAGGGAAAATATGCAACTAAAATTACTTTAGAAATTCCTATTTGCTGATGGTAGGTAAAGCAAAAGAAGAAAATGGCATTAATGTAGGGAAGAATCACGAGTATGGTCAGGGACCACAGGGTACACAACTTCAAGCATTTTTATCAACCTCTGAAATTTGGCTCATTTTGCACTGAATCTTGCAAAAACCCCCATGATTTTATGCAAGCTTTTCATCCCACCCAGACAGGTAACTTCCCTCCAATTCCAGCTGTCTTCACACTCTTCCACTGCCTGAGACAGCTCTCAGCTCTGCCCTACTTCAGTGATTGGGATATTTTTCTCTCTCCATACCCTGACTCCCTCACTGATGCATTGCACCCTGAGAGATACACCCCCATTTTTCAATGACTCTGCGATCTAAAATCTAATTAAACTGTCTTCTGATCTCTGTTTCTCTGTCTGTCTGATCTGTCAACACCCATTTTCCACTTGAAAGGGTAAACAGATATCCATCTCTACCAACAGCGAGGAAGAATCATAAGTCTGTAACTGCAAACCCTGTAATTCAACTAAGGAAGTCAGGGAGACTTTAGCATGGCTCTCAAATTAAACTCTGAAGCTGTTATTCAGATTCTTTTCTGTTGTGTGTGCACATCTTGCCAATATTTTTCTGTGCACTTATGCTTTTATGTTTTGTATACTTTATATACATATATACAATTTTATAAGTAAGATACATTTTAAAATAATTTTACAAAGAAATATCTTATAACATTAAGAATACAGAACCTGCCAAAGGGTTAAATAAATTAAAGCAGTAGGTAGGTGAACTGGTTAGGTAGAAGATTGATTTGTGAAAAGAAATATTATGGCTGACATAGAAATCTGTATAGAAATTAGAGCCATGAAATGGTAAGTTGATTCTAGGATGCTACAGAGAGAGTTTATATCTCTAGGGTAGTTAAAATAAAATAACACAGAATCAGCAAATGTCTTTATACATTGGAGATTTCTATAACAAGGCAGGATGCTTGATCCTGGCAGAGTTTTAATTACTCAGATGTTGACTTGGATGCCACTCAATAAAAAAAATGAAGAGGAGGAACACATTTTAAGAGGCATTTCAGGATTGCTTTCTTCCACAGCTTATTGAAGCATTCAGATGGTTAGAGGCTATTTTGGACCAAGTCCTAGGATATATACCAAGTATGATTAATAGGACTGAAGCAAGGAAACACCCAGACATTACAGTATCATTAGTTCAAATTATTCTTGGGAGCTGGTGGAAGCCAAGCGAACATTCTGGACCACAAGAAAGTTAACTTTGAGAAAACATGAACTGCCCCAGCAGGTTTTGGTTATTATTTTGTTGGTCAAGATTTTATTTTGCAGAGGGAGTCTAGTGGAGACTCTAAGAAGAGTTTTAGAAACAGTTGGTGATGCAATTAAAATCCATCCTGGTTTAGTCTAGAGGGAAAAAAGGCAACAGATGCAAGTTTGTTCAAGTGGCAATGTAAAAATAATTATAAACAGAAGGCTTCTTTAAAAATATATGCAAAAAGTAGTGAGAGGTGGATTGGGAAATCTCTAAAAATAAGCATAAGTAAGTCAAGAACATAATTAGCAGTACTGAATGTTGAATTGTAAAGGGTATTTCAACTAACAAAGAATTCTGCTGTTGTATTTACAGTAAATGAAAAAGAAAATGAGAAAGTGATTTACTTAAAACGGAGAATGGAGAACCAAAAATAAAAAAATAACAGGTTTTGAGAAGAGACAGGAGATGGCAAGCTGCTCAGAGTCGGGATTACATTTCCTAATTAAAGCAATTATGAACACTTAACGTCACATTGAATAAATTCTCCATTTCTTACAAATCTTTCCACACTGGCAGACAGCTTTCACAGCCACAGTGGTGCCAGCCATTGGGCAGGTTCCCACCTAATGGTAGTACTTTGCAGGAAGTGGATGTCGGGTTCCTGTAGGAATCAGGAACACGTGAAATAGTTTGGGATATCTGAGGAGGTGACAACCTGGTCATACTCACTAGGGGAGAGCCAATGCATGTGCGGGTGTCGTACAGAGCCCAACCTGTGTGTCTGAGCTGCAAGCAAGGTTCCATCTATCCTTCCTTTTGTTCTTCCACCCTCCTTTCTGTGTTCCTACCACCAGCTGACTTGTACAGTCCAGGAGAAAAAATTCAGACCTTTGTTTGTAAAACACATGTATCACTTAAAATTATAATTCTTTCCTGTGAATTTTTCCGGCAGTATCAAAAAGGCAACTCATCTTCTTCAATTTGAGAACAAGTTGGTGTTCTTAAATGATTCAGGGTCGTAGTCGTTGTGATATAAACCTGATCATAAAGGAAAATTCCTAGTATCTTGAGAAAGATAATTACTAGAATGCAAATAATTCACAGTTATGAGAGTTCAAGAAAATTAAGATAGAAACAGATGAAGTCTTTTGGAAATTACTTTCCAAGTTCCTTGATGAGAGCACTAGAAACTTGCAAACATAATGTCATTAGTCTGAGATAGGTCTGTGACATCAATTATGGAAAAATATTAGCAAAAATGTGTAGGGTCAGTGATGGAGCATGCTGTGGTACTTAATTTCTTTAGAGACATGTAACATAAATTTATGAGGGTTTGATATGGCTTAATTCAATTGTCATTTCCCCCCCATTTTTTATTATGTAGCCTTGTCTGCATTCGGTATAGAAAGAATTGACATAATTTTATTTTTTAATGTATACCATTTTTACCTTGACAGTGATGAATTTCACACAGGAATTATCTTGCTGAAGAAAGCAAAGATATCCTTATCCTCTTCCTTTGAAGACTGAGCATGTTCCCATTCGATGAGGTGAAGCTTCCAGATGTATGAGCTGAAGCAGGCTCTCCCCCTGCAGCCCATGGGGACTAACACTGGAGACTGCAATTACTGTAGCAGGAACCCCTTGTTGCAGCCAGGCTGAGAGAAAGGGAAAGGGTTAATTGCAATATATAACACTTGGCCCAAAAGGACCAGGAGTGGAGATTGCAATGGGTATGGCTTTGAATTGTTGTAACACGTGATTTGAGTTACGTGTTACAGGAATTGCTGTAGCAGGAGCCGCCTGAACCAGTGGAGAACAAGCCTCACAAGAAGCAGCGAAAGTGCAGCAGTGACCCAGCCTGAGCTGGTTTTGGTGCTCCACGTAACACACACCTCTCCTGTGGTGGTCCTGAGTGACCACCGGAACAGAGGGAGCCCAAAGTCATGGACTAAATGAATTCTATGGACATTCTATGGACACTTTGCAGGGGTGCTCCATAGACTAAGGGGAATGACATGTATGATATGAAGGGATGGGAAGTGGGGATGTGGTTAATGAGGTTGCATTGAAACGTGTGAGACCTAAGTGTGATGTAAGTTGTATGAAATAAAGGAGGGGATAAGTGCTGGTTTTGGCTGGGGTAGAGTTGTTTCTCCCATGCAGTGTCTCTAAGCTGAACTCCACCCAGAAACATCTCTGGGTTCTGTTAGTATGGACTAACTCTTCTTCCACGTGACTGATGAACACTGGCCAGTTGCAACGCTGGTTATTCTAGCACAGTTTACTACTGGTAGCAAATCTATGAACAAAGCAAATTTTAAGGAATGGTTAGCAATAGGATCAGAAGATATCATATTACTGGTCCAAACAGATGAAAACATTATCTAACTTATTTAGTTAGAACACCAAAAATACTATTTTTAATTTTTGTCTTCAGAAAACTTCAGAAAACTTTTGTCTTCAGACATTTTTGTCTTCAGAAAACTTCATAATGGTGAATATGGCCTTGATATCCCCTTTTCCCCTGTTTCTGAAGCTGCCCCAAGTAGGCTAAAGTGCTTGCTTGTGTGTGAGAGGAAATGGATGACAAATAATAACAGCTATAGGAAACTGAAGGGAAAAGAGCAAATAAGGAGTTTTATTGTCTAACAGTCCTTGAATTTCTGACTGCATGGAATGGCACTGGAAAAGATAAGCGAGCTATAGAGGTGTCTCCATCAGCATGCTGGAATTGAAATGCTATTGTTTGGAATACAGGCTCCTGGCTAGGCTTCAGTTTGCTCACCGTATTTGGTTTCAGTGTCTTTTTCTAACAAAGAGTAGTGCCCTGCTGAAGGTACAGAGCATGACATCAAGTATAATTCAAAGTGATAGGAAGAAGATGTTCTTTATGGTATATAATAAATAACAGGACTATGCCTGGCTGGCTGTATCGTGGATAGTTATATTTATGATCCAGTAGATGTCCCTGACATGTATGTTTGTGGGGTATTTTTTAGGAAGAAGCTATTTTTTACCTAAATGGAAATTACTCTTACTGGAAAAGACTGAAGGAAAAATATAAATGAAGTTTCCTTTTTTATTCTTCATTAGATAAAGCATCTTATAGCTGATTACTGATCAACTCCAAAAAGAGATTCATAAGGTTTTAAGTTCCTGAGGAAAGTTATTAAATACATCATTTAACATGAAGCATGTGAGTTGCATTTTGAATTCTGTACATTTACCTGAAGTTGTATATTTATTTAAGTGCATGTCTGGACTGGGACCAAAGCTCTGTGGGGAAGGATTTGTAACTTTCTGTTGATTTTACTGCAGTGCAAATAGTGAGTAGTAGTAATTATTGTGCCATTTCACAGTCATTATCAAAATAAAACTTTATGTAGCTTGTTGACTCCTTTGGTTAGACACCATCTTTTTGGTACTTTAGGTTATATAGATTTGCCTGGTTCTTTCAAGGCTCTGAAACAATGTTAATAAACTATTTCCTGCAATTTTTCTCT
Organism: Corvus brachyrhynchos; assembly: GCF_000691975.1. Taxonomy (NCBI): domain Eukaryota; kingdom Metazoa; phylum Chordata; class Aves; order Passeriformes; family Corvidae; genus Corvus; species Corvus brachyrhynchos. The sequence goes on from NW_008237447.1 coordinate 6,126,540, forward strand.
TTTGGTCTTAATGAGCATCTTGCAAGTAGCAATTAGCAGGACAACTAAAAGGGAAGAGATCAAGCAGTAAAAATTAACAATGGTAAATATAAACAAAGGGATTTAAAAATAACTGTTAACCTCAAAAGTTAAGATCTGATAGGACTGGGCTTTCCCCCATCCCTGTAAATGGCATTACCTCACATAACACATCTCATGTATACAGAACTGTATGTCGGCATGAAATGTCCAACTAAAGCTTGTTATCCAATGCTTGAAATTAAAAAAAATAAACACCAACTAAAAATCTATTAAGTAAAAGGCTCTCTGATTTTTGTCTCAGTTTTTTAACCCAGAAAGGGTGTTCACAAAACATATGACACATTAGAAGTGTTTCTCATGTCCAGGACTGACTAGCCATGCAGTGCCTACTCCACATAATTGATCCAACACAGACAGATTCACCTACAAGAAGTCCACTCCAGGACCCCCTAATCACATCTCTGGCTCATATTCATGCAGTCTGCGTCAGTTCAGAGCTGCACTCACAGTAGGACTTCTGCATTTCAGAGCCACTTCACACATGTATGACAACTCCTTGCCTAGGATCTAGTGTGACCTACCATCTTTCAAAGAAATTAATTTAAAAATGACCAGCCAAAGGGGCTAATCATTTACCATAGAATGGCAAAATCTACAAGTTAACTCACAGTGTTTTCATAGTAAGCCCATTACAGCCATGTCCTGCAATTACTTACCAACAGTTCAGTGCTTATTTTGTTTCTATGGGGAACAGCTTAGTGTAAAAAGCAGCAATATATTTGACAATAACTAATTATTGTCAATTAATAGAACAATTGGCAATTAAAACCAACATGGTAACAATTTTGCATGGCTGATCCTTCATAAGCAAGTGTGATGCAAGCAGGCATTCCATCTTATGTGCCCCCGTGGGTGAGAGAGGCAATTATAACAGCAGATATTTTTTGGAAAGGGAAATTTTATTTGATTGGATGAAAATTTGGAGTATGTACTTATCTAAATATAACACAAAGGAATGCACTCCAAGTAGCTTGCATATGGAAGGGAAGCAAATTTTTTGTCAGGATTGTGCACCTGGAAAAAATATGGAGGTGAGAACCATGGGCTAAAACTGTGAGCTGCTGACAGCCTTAAAAATTGCCCTAATTGAGAATGAGACTGTAAGGCACATCTAACTGTTGCTAGGACCTTGAAAGGACTGGCACTCAATCTTCTAATTCCATACTATGGAGAGAAACCTGCAGTGTTTGTGACCTTGCAAAATCAGTTTGAGCCTAGCTGACTTTTAAAGCCTTAAATCAAGATCCTGCCAGAATGAGATGATTCTTGTAAGAATGATAACCCACAGATAAGACAAACTGAAATCTAGCTGGCTCTCGAAATGACTTGGACAAACTCTGGCAATGGAAATGCCAATCACATGGCCTCTTGCCAAGGTTAAACCTCAACTTCCCTGTGATTGAACAGTCTGGACACTTTGGCAATTGTTTCCAACAGAAATACTATAGAAAAGCAAGAAATTTCTGTCAGCAGCTGGTGCGAGGTGCCTTGAAATAGGCTTTTTAGCTTTACTTGGGAAGTGTTAGAGAAAAGGGAGAAAGTGATTGTCTTGGACAGCAACTGGTCTCCAGATGGATGGGCCCAAAATGCTTCTCTGTTTGCTTATATATTTGAAATGTAGAGCCAAGTCAGAGAGCTGCATCCCCCAGCTAGAGCTGAGGGACTGACAAACACCTTAAAGAGAATCTGTTCATTCAGGATTCCAGGTAAATTCTCTTTTTCAAATCCTTATCATAAATTCCAAATACCACCTTTTGCTCACTGACATTTTCTGCCATAATTCCTCATTGCTCATAAATTAGACTTGCCAATTTTTAAAATGTGAAAACACAAGAACTTCTGCTGAATTTCAAGGAGAGTATATTAACAGACTGCCATTGCTGCTCACCCCAAGTCACAGAATTGCAGAATGGGTCAGGTTGGAAGGGACCACAGTGAGTCATCTGGTCCAATCTTCCTGCTCAAGCAGGTGTCCTAGTGACATATATCCCTTCTAAGTGTCAGTCTTCTGTTTTCTTCCTTGTGTTCCTGGCCATAGCTGCAAAGCTATAACTAGAAGCACCTCTCTCTTAAATTAAATGAAATTACAGCACAGAAAAAGTTTCTGGCTGGACTCCAAGCTTAATCTTATTGAAACATGGAGTTGTCTTTCATTACATGTAAAAGTAGAGAGGAACGTAGGACTCATTTCCAATCCATGGCACCTAGCTTCAAATCACTTATTTATCTTTATGAAATATGAAGGGTGGGTAACAGAAGTAAGAAATATGTTTACTGAGAACTTTTAAATTCCTGTTTCAGAGGTGGATTTGGTACTAGATATGCTTCAACACTTAGTGGGGGATAAATTTCCCATGGTGAGGAAAATTGTCAACACAGGTGGTCCAGGTTTATGTTATCTTCCCTAGCAGAGCTTCACAGAACTAGTCACATGTACCTTAATATCCTGTAATTCCTAAGTGCAGAGAGGTTCATTACTTCCTAACAAGGGTTTTTGCTTTCACCAGCCAGGCTGCTCTCACCACTACAGATCCAGGTTCCCCACCATGCCCCACTCTTTTGTCTCTTCCCTTCCACTTCTACCACTTCTGTGCCATATACCCTTTAATCTTTACAATACTCACACAAATGGATTGCTTAATTATTTGAGCCTTCTTGGGTAAAGACTGGCCAGTGTGAATCTTTATTGTTCCCTCCCACACCTCAGCCATCCATGCCATAGAGGAAACACCTTCCTAAAAATGTGTCTCTCTCCCATTTCCTTCCTCCCCTGTAATTTCATGCTGCTGCCCTGTAGAGTGTATTTCCCAGGGAATGCTTTTAAACCTTTCACTGTTTTTCTTCCACTTCTTTCTAAATCTGTTCTAAGCAGATCAAATCTGATAGATAGCTGATGTTACAGAAAGAACTCTGCTGGAGTTTTCTGAGAGGCAGAATGTAGTGCAGATCTGTACAAAAATAGAAAATTTTGTAAGGCAGTTCTGCTCGGTTCAAAATCATTTTATCTGTAAAGTCTTTTTGAGTATCTGTACAAAGAATTCTGGTGGGTCATTTGATCTGGGATGAGAAGTACCAGAGACTGTATGGATCAGTGAATTTTTTCCCTTTAGGAATGCTTGATTGAGAACTTTTCTCAAAACTGTGTGTTTTGTTTCTCTGGGTACCTATACACTGTTGTGTTTGATATTTCCCTGTAATCACAGCAAAAGGTGAATTTTTAATTTGTTTTCCAGGATTTGAAATATGTGCCATGTGTTCTGGAATAAAGAGCAAGCTGCAAAAAATTATTGATATGCCTCAAAACTGAGCCTTTCAGTTTTGAGAAGAATACTTCCACTACTCTCATGAAATCAGAGTGATATCTACTTTCTCAGGTTAATTCTTTGTTTCACAGCAGTCATGCAACCCCTTATTCTGGTTGGGTTTATATTTGAAAAAGCCACCAAGTGTGCAAAAAAATGAAGGGGAAGAAAATAAAAATAAATAAAAATAAAAAGACTCTCCATATTCAAGAGTACATTACAGACAGGAAAAAGTACTCAAAATCCTTTAAAGATGGGGGAATCCTAGAAAAAAAACCACCCTAGGTTTTATGAAAACAGACCATCCAATATCCTTCTCCGCCTTGGATATCTACATGGTTTTATCTGTGCTAGTAAACTGGATATGAACAGGAGGGCTGCTGGGCATGGATGCCATGTATATAAACATATATATATATATATATATAATTTTCCCTCTGGTTCCAAATAGCAAAGAAAGTCAACACAGTTCTTCACTGACCACTAAAACACCAGAACTCCTCTCTTTACAGGGGAGAGCATTTTCTTCATTAAAACAGGAAATTTAGTAATTTTCTGTCTCTAAAGATAAATAAACTGCCCATAAGATGAGGATGCATTAACATCTTGCCAAAAGTCTTCACAGAAATTATACAAGGTTGGAATGCACCTCACCAAGGTTTTATAGAGGAAAAAAACAGGTTTCAAAGCAGTATTTCAGTGTTTGCTTCCTTATATGTTGTTGGACATTTTGTGCAATATGTGTGCTAAATTATGCTGGTTGTGTTATTTCCTGCTTTAGGTGCTGGTGCTGAGTTAGATCAGGATGGCCAACTTGCAGCTTCTGAGTTTTTATTTGTTTTTAGTACGAAGGTCATGTGGCTAGAAGAGTTGTCTGTCTCTGATTGGGTCATAAGTTGTCTTGGTAAGGAGAACAGGTACACAAAAACATTTTCATCTTTCCCTTGCACAACATTATGAGACAGAGACACGATGGCTGTCATTGTACATTGTCCCTGCCTCTCCCTTCAGGGAATAAAATATTGAGAACAGCATAGGAGATGCAGAGAGCAGGCATGATCTCCAAGGCATTGCTTAACTTCATTCTAAATGTAGATGTTCTACATTTTCATGTGTTGGGTTTTCTGGTTGAAAAAAGTCACTTTCAAAACTACGGAATTAAAATCTTAATATTAAATTTTGACTGACAATATTGTGTGCCCTTTCTGAATTAATTCTGATCTGCTTAGTGAAAATACGATTGCAATATATATGATTGTTATTGAAATATATCATTTTTCAAACACTAGCTATTTCAGTAAATTAAAAATATTGATCATACGTCAGTTTCCAAAACGAAGAACAAAAAAGAAAAATGAACATGACTTTAATTTCAAATGCTTTGAACTAAAAAGAAAAATAATATTTTTTCTTTAGCATCAGTTCTAAATACTCAAAGCAATGAAACACTTATCAACACCCCTGGGAATATTCCCTGTAGCTGAATCAATCTTATTCTCAAGTGCTTTCCTGAGATTCAGTGTAAATTATCCTTTTTTTAATATCGTTTCATGCCTCCCACATGTCTTTAATCTGCTTTTGAAGTGTTTATCATGAAACTTTAGATACAGCCATTAGTAGGGTCTCTTTTTCAATGATAGAAAACATCTTCCATGTAAATCCAATCTTCCATAAGACCTGTCTTAATGTTGGATCTGTTTGCTCTGGATTAGACTTTAAAAGACAAATTGTGGATTGAGTGAGTAGAAACAATGAGTGAAATTCTGTACAAAAAATTTATTCCTCATTTTTGTTCCTGAAAATTTGGAGAGAAATTTTTTTTTTAGCTCCTAGGTCAGTGTTCTCAGATAAAGCTCTAACTCCTGCTCCAGCTGGGGATGATAGCAAAATTCTGTGAACACCTATCAATCACATTCACAGTGTTTTATTAAAACCCAGGTAAATCTCTGTTTTGATGGAGTCTTAAATCTAAGTAATGTTTAAAGCTCAAAATACTTAACATCCAGGATGGAACTAATCCAATATCAGGTCTCATAATGACAAAGAATCTTTTATCTTGGAGTGTTGAAAACATCTTTAAAAAAAAAGTCTCCTAGACTTACAAATTCAGGAAACTAAGTATCTGTGCCAATGAAAATGAGCTCCCAGATGAAATTACAGCCAAAAAATGGGATGGTTTAGAGCAGAAACATGGGGAACAGATGAAGATTATGATTGTTTTCTGACCGAGAATAGACATTTCTGGAATGATCAAGTTTACGGTCCACTCCTGAAGGAAACAGTTAAATTCTGGAAAAGGTTCAGATAAGAATAAAGAAAATGGATTGTTCTGAGAGATTCTATATGGTCCATTTCGTTTAGCAAATAGACATTTAATCTCATCTCCCTTTTTTTTGGTGGGATTTGTTAAAGAACAAGATCCCATGACTGAAAGCCATAAAAAGAACCAACTGGACATTCAATTTGACTATGGATGTCATTTTTTCCCTTGGAATACCACATATTGTTTGAGATTTCATAATAATTTACATGTTAAATTTAAGGGGCATAACATTGTTCACACTGACTATTCAGGTGAAAGTAGAAATTGAGACAGTTCTCTGTATTGATTCACAAGCAGGTGTGATTCCAGATCTTTAATTAGAAAGCTTTAAAGATGTAATATGAAACAGAGTTTTTGTGGTTGCTGTATTTTAAAATAACAGCAAAGTAGAAAATAGAATGGAAAATAGAAAGTCAATGTTCTTCCCTATCCAGCTTTTTTTAATGTGATATTTGTCACAGCAGGGACGTTTTTTACCTTTCAACTTTCCATAGGAGTGGGTTGTATTTTTAAAACTTTCTCTCTCTCTGTCTCTATCCATCCCCCTCTTCCTCTTTATTCTCCTATTCGAAACCACAAAAAAAAAAAAATCACTGCTTATTTGTGCTCTGCACTCTCAGCAGAAAAATATGCCTTTAGCATTTTGCAGAATGATTGCAACTAAAGTCTTCAAAGGAATGTGAGTAAATAATAGTTCACAGGGATAAGTGAGGCTACATTTAAGATTCAAACACTGGAGTGTATCATTCTGATATCAAAGATATGTAGAAATATTTATATATAGATATAAAGAGATGTACTGTGATGCACTCACAGTTTGTTTTCAGATGTAGCTCAGCTACTTCAGGAAATCAAAATGTAGTGGTTGCTCAAAAGAAGAGTGAAAAGTCTCTATACCATTCATATTACATATGAAGCAAATGCCATTATGAAAACTTCATTAATATGTAAATTACAACATTTTGATTAGCACTTGCAGACCCCTTTTGTTAAGAAAAGAGATGGAAGGAGCTAACCAGATTGCAATAATTTGCATAATAACTCAGTGGTGGCAATGCCACCAAGAAGAGAACCTAAGAAAGGCTATTATGACTTTTTTTTTAAACAGCTTAACACAGTATTAAAACAAATTGTACTAAAGGAAAGACAATATTTTTCTTTAAACTGACAAACTCTTTCATGGAGTAGTGAGATATATTAAAGATTGGCTGGATTTTATATTAAAATAATAGGATATGCATTTGCTAAACAAAGGAATACAAAAATTTTGTGTCATTGTAGAGTGGTCTGAAGCCAAATGAAGAGTAGCTTTTGTAACTTGTTTCTCTATGGTTGTTTCTGCAGTGTGTTAGAGCCTAGTTAACTTTATACTTTATCCTTTTGGAAAGCAATGGAAATTTGTCCATTGACTTCAATAGCCTTAGGATTTATTTCTGCACTTTTAGTTTTCAGCCTGGAATATGTCAGTAGGACATGTGAATCTCTCATTCAAATGATCAAATCATAGCATCATAACTGTACAATATGGCATTTAAATTTCTAAATTCAGACAATGCATCCAAAGATGCCCTTCTCTGGCAACATTTATGAGTGGGTTTTATAGGTCCACTGGACTTCAAGCTGCTTGAGCAATATCAGGAATCTAATACATTATGGCTTTGCTTATTCCCTATCCTTTAAATATTCAGAGCAATAAGTTAATGAAGCCTCTCTTTAAGTAAAATATTTTGCTTTTTCTATTGCTGGTCTTTTGAAGGATGTTTCTATATTTGCACACCTTAAAGGGAGCTCAGTTGCAGTTATATTTGTTCAGCTCTTTGGGTCACTGATTGTCAAGAGACAGTAGAGCACTTACAGCTGGCTTACAACAGCGTGACTTTCTTTCTTGGTAACCCAGAAAATGGTGTGTAGCAGAAAAAACAGAGAGAAAATCATGGGGATTCTGAGGACTTTCATATACTTGCCAAAGTTCAGAAGTTCAGGGCAAAACAGGAAAAAGAAAAGAAAAGAAGAGTGTTGAAAAGCAAAGTTCAACAGCTCTGTTTGGTGCTACTTGAAAGTATATTACAGGCATCATACTAGATTTATCAGAAAAAATAACTGCGATCTTTTAAAATTAGTGAGCTAGGTGGCACATTCTGTTTGTTACAGTTCCATGGGGAATTTTTTTGCCCCAGATGACTTCTATAGAAAGGGTTTCATTATGATGTAACTAAAGCAAATATTGGCCCAAGAGTTAAGAATAACAATACAGCTTTTTGCATTAAAAGGATACTCGGTGACACTGGGAAAAGAATTTCTATGAAGCAGGGTGCCCACAGAGAACTTCAGAATAGGAACGGATCAACCTGTGGAGATTTTTTTTTTTATTTGTCTTTGTTAAATCTTTAAAACATTTATAGAGATTTTAAATGTTTTACAATCCATTGTAAAAAGCACGAAACTTTTGTCAAACTTTGTAAAGGTATTCAGGATACAGCTAAAAAAATATTACCCAAAATACCTGGTCACCCTTATAGGAAGGATTGGGCTTTCAGCTGGTGATAATCAGCCTTGCTTTATTGAATTCAGCAACCTTACACTGGCTGGCTGGTGTTGCAGGCATCAGCAGGCCTAGCTCCAACTAATGGCAGACTCTTTTGAGTTGATGGGAGAGGGCTCATTTACAACAGAGAAGTATCTTAGTAAGTATCTAGATAAGGCATATAGGATGCATGTGAGACAGTACACAGGAAGAAATGACCTAAAAAATTCCTAAATGGAATTACTAGGTATTATTGACTCTTTAAGACCAGCAAATTTTGACTTGTTTTTTTAATCATTAGTGTTTATGACATGAACTCCTAACCGGATGAATCTTTTCAATGGATAACACTATGGCCTTTTGGTTTTTAAATACGTTAACAAATGTGTAGCATTTTGGGGGACATTTTTAGCCCCCTTAATAATTATAAGCTGTTGCATAGTAACCAAGTCAATAACTGGCCTTAGATCAATTTGTTTACAGAAAAATCAGCAGCAAATTCCCCACAGTGCCTCCTTGAAAACAAGAGTTCCTAAACAGATTAACACTTTAGTGGAGGGCAAGCAGTGGTTGGTGACACAGCATGCCTGATACCTTGCCTTGCCTTCCTAGGTGGGAGGTGACCAGACTTTTTAAATGTCTGGCCCAGGTTCTCTGTTTTGCCTGAACTGTGCTTTGTGCAGGCTCAAAAGGGAAAATGTGACATTTCTGTTATCTTTCTGCTTCTTCTTTCGGGGCCTGCCAGGTGCCAGTTAAATCTTTGCCATAAAATATTTATCCTCAATCTTGTCTGTCTTATGACTAACAACCCATAGCTGTTGAGGCCATTCCAGTATCAAGAGACCAGGAACTCCAACATGTAGGAGAGCAAACAACATCTCCTTTTCAGCTGCATTCATGTTGGCAAAGTGGATGTTTTAGGAGCTATTGTGTTACTGTATATGCAAAGAGGTAAGACTCTAATTAGGTACTGGGATGAATCAGACTTGCTAATCAGGTCTGCTGTCCACGTTGCCAGAGCTGCTGCTTCGTGATAGCATAAACATTTTCCCCAGCCATTTTTGTTCAAGATCCTCTTCCTGCTTTAACTGCTTCATCTTTATATGTTGAACTCTTTTTGTATTCTACCATTGTTTTGAAGAATTGTAGCTTTCTTCTTGCTCACTGAGAGAAGGAAATGGCAACAGACCTCCTTGTATTCTCACGGAAGTGTTTCAGAAACATACTTCAGTGACACTGACAGCTTGTGCCCTAAAGGGCCAAAACTTTTCCTGACACCAGAATAGCATATTTCATTGTTAATCTGAGCCTTCCACTGATCTTATGACTGCAATCACATACACAATGACAAAGTGATACATTACATTCAAGATGATGAAGTCCCTTTTATTGAAGACGTGGCACAAGTGTGCCTCTTTTAGAGAGACCTGTCTAATGCCGGAGGATGGCACATGGAATGATCCCAGGCTCACACCTATCACACAGCTTTCTGTACTTCACTCATAGGCTCCTGTAGCCTGTCATATAATCTGTGTATAAAACTTGCCTGTTCCATCCTTTTCATATATCCATACTAATTTTCAGGATGTACCTTCAAGTGGGATGCCTATAGTTTTTCAGATTTCAGTGGCCTATTCTAAAATTCTCAGCAATAAGCTGAGCTGATACATCCTCCCCTAAGTGGCCACGAGGGCTCTTGTGTTTATGAATGCCTCTTCCTCCTGCCCAGTTCTGGGGTGTTTTGAGGCAGGAGTCTCATGACCCTGCAAAAGCATTCTCTGATCCTGAGATGTTTTAGCTCTTTTAAGGAATTTTAATACTTTATACTTCTTTCAATAGGGCAGAGATGACAGCCTTTTGCATTTGTGCTCTGATAAGGTGACACTTCAGGCTGTGCCTGTGGCAGGACATGACAAGAAAATTCATGGGGGTACAGGACTTGGTAGAGGCATAGGACAGCTTTCTGCAGCAGGAGAAAAACCTGCTGCAGACCTGTCTGTGTGTCTGAGCAGTGCCTAGGCTGATCCAGCCATGGCCACATGCCTGGGTTTTTCTGGTCAGAGGAATTTACCTGTTTTTCTCCAGAAGGGATCCCACAGACTCGCAGAGTGGTTGGTCACAGCAAGAAGACACTGAAATGAAACAAAGAGGCATCTGAATTGAGAGTGGAAATTCCACTGATGTGTCCACTAGATGCGATCCAGAGGGATTTATTAGAGACATGCAGATGGTGCAACTGGAGTGAGAATAAGAGTAAATTAAACATGCTTAGTTAACTCTTAATCTCTAATTTCATGTTACTCTATGTCATTATTTTCACTAAGAAAATTCATTGTAATCTCAGCAATGAAAGTCCTGAATTTCAGGCAACTTTATTTTCCATTACTGAAACATTCAATTAAAAAACTTTTTAAGATTCTTGGTTTTTTAATTTTAAAACTCTTCACCCCACAGCACTGATACAGCAAACCATATACAATGAGATGCTCTTAAATGTGTCTCTGTCAGTGTAGGAAATTAACTTTGATTCTCTACTTTTATTGTGAAACTTGAAAAAACCTATCTGAATTAATTGTATGGTCATTCCATACCCTAATATAATGCTAATTATGCTGTTGCAGTGTTATTTTCAACATCTCAAACAGCCGTTGTACCTTTCAGTCTTTTCAAACAGAGAGTGGTGCTCATGTGAAGACAAATTGTGGTGAACAACACTCAAAAAAACATTAATGTGTGTGAAGCAACTTAAAGCAATAACTGTGGCCTTGGACACACAGGCAATCATTCACTCAGACTACAAAGCAATCATTGTGTCCAAGAAGAGAGAAAAATAGTTTGGAGCAACAATTTGTTCCTAAAAAAATTGGAATCAGTTAATCAATTTGCAGTAACTATCTGATTTATTTGTGTAATAACATGACTGACAATTTACAGCCTTTTCCAATAAATTTCAAAGCCATGATTTGCTGCAGCCATAAGCCATTTGTTTTGTAAAGATGACCTTTAATCTCTCAGATGATTGATTAATCAGTATATCATAAATAGAGCCATGAGAGGTGAAGAAAGATTTGCTTGATGATGACCAATCTTCCATTCCTAAAGAGCTCTGCAGGTGTATCCAGCACACAGAGAGCTTCATTAAAGACAGCAGAGGAGCACTAAGAAAACAACAGTATTTCTTAATATTTGTTCATTAAAAAAACCACAATGATAAAAATAATCCTCCACTTGTAAAGAGTTGCCTGTTGTTTTACAACATGTCCTAAATAAAACGGAGATGGGTAATTAACCCCTGGGCAGAGGAGAGAATGGACTGTGACTGTGTCTGTGATTTCAATATTCTCTTAACCTTCACCGCTCTGGGGTGCTGAGTAAGTGTTTTATCCCATTTGGTAAACACTGTTTTCAGCTGTTCTACCTAAGGACTAGAGAGAGAGAGAGAGAGAGAGAGAGAGAGAGAGAGATTACCAGAGCTTCTCCCACTTGTCTTTTCCTCCTCTTCTGCTTCCTAGCCTTGCACTGGGAAGAGTGAATAGCAGGTAAGTATTTCTTATCCTCCTGACTGTTTAGCTAAATCTGCAGGATTATCCCCCAGTCTCTGGAGATGTGTTTTCATGACATGTCTTCGTGTAATGTAATTGATTGTGATCTCTGAAAAGGGGTTCCTCCCTTCCTCACATCCACCTCTTCCCTGTCAGGCTCATGCTCCTGCTGTTTTTCTTTAGCATGGTAGAGGAATCAGGAGAACGTGCAGTAACTTCCTAAAAGAGAGGGAAATACTCAACAACTCATGTACCTTGAGATTGGGTGAGTGTCAGATCCAGTAGAAGGGAGGTGTGGTGTGGGTGGGTGTACGAGCCCTTTCCATGGAGGTGAGCACTCGGTTGGTTCTGTTCCAAGTCTGAAACTAAACCTACTGAGCCTCTAAACTGCTGTAACTGTGGATCCTTTTGTCCTTGGTTGCAGTCCCCTTGCCCCTTTTGTGCCTGTGGTCACACAATCAGCTGTGTCATCATGATGACATGGGTGCCCATGGTTAGCCCTTGTCCTAATACAGAGAAGAAGACAGGAAGGACCAATAGGCTCTGGAGAGGTGTGTGATTGCTTTATAGATTTAGTTTATAGATTATATAGTTTAGATTATAGCTTTAATTTTAAAAAATGGGTGGTTTTGGTTGTTTTGGTCAAAATTACTTCCAATCATTATAGTATAGGTTTGTTCATAAAGCACCACTAAAATTAAATAAAAATATCTGCCACTGGGTTTTCACTCAATTTGTAGAGCTGCACATAACTGTACCAGAAGAGATAAAGTGAGGAACTAGGACCATAGCATACTAAAGTGCTACTAATGAGTGATAGCTGAGGAAAGGACGGCAATAGATGGGGAGTAGGTCTATGAAATTATTCCAGGCACTCGCCCATTCCTGGACTGCAATTTATTTATTTTATGAATCATTCAAGTGGCAGATTTGATAATTCTTCCGCCCCTTATCACTGTCTGTACATGGATAGTCTCTTAGAAACAGCAGAGTAGTAAGTCCTTCTAGAAAGGAAGGAGAAGGAATGAAAGCTGCTGAGCTGGGAAAGGGCCAGTTGGAGTAAGGGCTCATTCCCCAAGGGAAAGCTGGGCACAGAAGGATAGTAAAATGCAAACCATGACCTGGCCCATGCTCTCCTATCTTTCAAAAATCCCAGCAGGCCACTTAGATCTCTGCAATACCAGCAGTAAGTCTGTAGGGTGGCTGATCATTTTTGTTCCAATCTTGTGCTTCTGATACTCAGTCTTCCTAGAGGTTATGTTAATTTTAATGGCACAATCTTCCCAGATTCTTCTGAGTCTTCAGAGACCTATTTAGTAGCATTTGAGTCTTTGGTGAATGGCTCTCCACAGTGTTGTGCATGCATGTGCCAGTGAGCAGTTCTACTTAGTCGTTCACTGGCTTCTCTGTTAGAAGCTAGATGAAATGACACTATCCTTTTTCTGCTCATTATTTTCACAGAAATTTCAAATTTGTTTATTTCACTAGTATATATTGCCCAGGGGAATCATAAATATCTCTCACAGGGTTTTGGATTAAAAAGGAATGCAAAACTTTGGTTAAAAGTCACAGATGGTTTGATTGTTATGAATGGTAATGTTGTTATTTTTATTTTCCAGAAACATCCTCTACAATAGCTGTGTGCTATGTTGCAATTCACATGGGCTAGAAGACTGAATTTGATCTGAAAAAAACCTGAATCTCAAGCTTTGGATTGACAAAGTTCAGTATCTGAAACCCAGAATGCAAGCAGGGCTGGCCTGAAATACAGTGATTTTTGCAACTCCACCTCCTCTCCAGCAGAGTGTATGTTTCCAACATATAATTAACTCTGGATTTCGCCTCATTAAGCCTTTATTTTTAGTGAAAAGAAATAATATTATTGTCAGTCCCATCAAACAGACACTGCCATAGGCTCAACAATGCCATGGAGCAAAGCATTAGGAGACGAAACTATTGTTTTATTTTGAATCTTAGGAGGAGGAGGAAATCATCAAGTCATTGGGATTTTTTAATGCATACATTAAGTTGGCTGGCAGAAC
>NW_008237447.1:6140457-6169464 GCF_000691975.1 Corvus brachyrhynchos
AATGCCAAGCCAGGCAAAAGGCTGAGCCTATAACCTCTAATCTTATGGAGCTGAACTCTATTATTTGCCATAAAAATTAGATGTTACCGAATTCTAACAGATGTCTTCAGCAGACGCACTTTTATTATTGCAGAAGTTTAGGTAAATGGAAACTGAGCCCCAAATTTGATTTTGTAGATTATGGGACTGCTGTGCTTTGTGGTTGAGGCTGGCATTTTAAACATGAGTTATAAAAGCTTTTAGAAACCACACTAATTGATGTCTCAGCAGTTCTACTGAATCACAATAAGAACACAGGCTGCCATGACAAAAAAAATGGTTGCAATAACCAGTTACCCAACAAACAGGCTCATTTTTTGCACAATGACTGACACTAGTTGGTGGGTCCATGTCGTGCATCTCCATGGAAGTATTTTAATTAACTGTTCTGAGGAAGCAAGGAAGGGGGTAAGAGGAAAATCTTCCCAAAGACCTTTAATAAAAACCATCTGGAAGATGCATGATGGGATAAGAAGCATCTTTATGAATATGGCCCAGCACAGGTGTTTGAATAAAAACAAGACGGATTAAGACAATCTCTGTATTTGTGTTTTTGTTCAACCAAAATAAAGGTCAGAAACCAGAGGAAACCTTTTTTTGACAAAGCCATTTAAGCTAGGATATTGCATTAGTGTGAAACTGCCCTCTTCAGTTTGAAATGTCTAATATAAATCTGAATATATCTATCTTCTGCAGCATGTGGGTACAGTTCCCTGTGCCTCTAGCACTGGATTAGAGACTCTGACTTCACGACCGCAGTGACATTCTTTTTCCAATTTAACAATACTATTCAAAGGCACTAGACAGTAAAATGAACTTAATAATTTCAATAATATTCCTCTCTCCCTGAAGGTACAAGGGGAATAGAGTCTTAGATATATGGATCATGTTTGCTTTATGAACTTTTCAGGAAAGAGTTTGCTGTTTCTTCCTACAGTGCCTCAGGGTGTGCTATTCAATGATGGGAGAGGTAAAGGCATAATTAAAGAAAGGAGGGTCTTTTTGGTGTTCTGCTTTCTGAGTGTGCTTCAGTGCCATAGCTGCGGGAGCGAGATATCTGGACTTCACGAGACCTGAATGGTACTGTGATTGTTGTTGAAAATCAGCTTTTTCATTCTTTTAGGATTATTTCTGTTACATTCATAAGCAATTTTAAATTACAAGACAGACTGTAAAATATGATGCTCTATATGGCACTTCTCTCAGTAGTGTTTAAAAATAGAATAAAATAATAAAATAATTCCATAACAAGAAAAGACATCCTGGTTTTACTTTCAAAACCTGCTACTAGGGAGGTCAATAAAATAAGTTACTGAGGTTATTTGTGAAGTAAATCAACCTGAATGAGGTGGAGAACATTGCCCTAGGGAAGCAATCCTATCTTTTCCTCTGTAGTAGACCAATCAAGGGAGTAGTCACTGCATGTGAGGCTCTTATGTTACTCTGGTAGTGTAATTAAAATCATCATTTTGCACCTTGACACAATTAATTGTTTTTTTTAATTGCTATTGTAGATAGAACAGAAAAATAATGTATTTTCTATCCTCAATTATCTCCACTAAGCAAGCACTTTATGCAGAAGGATATGCCACTTCTGGACTGCTTTAGAAAACTGTACCTCCTATTTTTAAATTGAAAAGCATTTCTGACTTGGAAGAAGTTGTAAAGGATGTGTTTGTCAGGGAGCATATTTCAGCATGCTTGAAATGGCTTTAGGAAACATTTATTCTCTGAACAGTTTATGAGCAATGGCTTTGTAAATACACAGTAGATCTAATCTGCCTCACTTCTCTGTGCCTTGTACATGGTACCATACACTCATTGTTGGTGTTTTTAAATATCTTGACCCATAAATCCATGACCCAAAGAAACTGTGGTGTGTAGAATGTACTCCTGAAAGCTTCCATGTTTTGGTTTTTTTCCCCAGCTTTGTTATCCTCATGAAAGATTTTGTCCCTCCTTTTGAAATGGCCCATTCATTAAAGGATGAGGTTTGACTTATGGGAGCACTGCATTATTTTTTCCCACAGAGAAAAGAACTTTGCAAAACTTAGGTGTGTTTGCCAAGTACACAAATTTTGTGGCGAGGTAGAAAGCGGAACAAGGCAAATGCATTGTGCTAACTTTGAGATACAAGGGGAAATACAGACTGTGTCTTTCCTTTGCCATCTGGAGCATGACAGAAGGGAACCAGGAGCACTGCTACTCTTGTGGAGAGTAGCATTTAGAAACTTGCGCTCTCTTGACTACAAACTTCTTAATTACTCTGAGAGCTGTCCACTGAAGTGTATCTGCATAAGGAAATTGAAGTTGGCTCACACTGAATGAGGGAGACCTGTGTCAAAGCCTTTGGCTATGAGCAATCGATGATTTTGTCTTCAGAAAAAGGATGTCTCTCCCTGTTGGCAGTCAAAGTCCTTGCCTTGGCTTTCCTGAACTTGTCGCCCAAGGGAGACAATGCAAAGGAGATCTATCAGCTCAGCTCCCTCCAGAGGGAGCATTCCCTTTCCTCTGCTGCTGCCCCTTCCTTTGTCTTTCAGTAGGAGTGATGAAGAAAGAGCAGGACAGAGAATAAAAAGTAACAGATTTAGAGGTGTTGCTCAGCACTGGAGTTAGAGTGATCTGGTGTCCAGAGAACAGAACTGTGATGGGAGACAGTGGGGAAACTGAGGCTGTGAAAGAGGACAGGTGGGTGACTACAGCAAGGAGCTTGGGGGTGGTAGAGACTTATCAGGGCTGTGGGGGAGGGTATACAAACACTGGTGGACAAGTACTGTGTTCAATGAGATATTTTAAGCCCCTGTTTTGATTAATTGTTTGAAATTAAATAACACCAGTCCTTTTTGCCATCAGCTGAAGTATGGTCTTTACATACAATTATTTCTGCAGTCATATAATAAGTAGTTCAACAGTGCAGATATACAAAGAGGAAGAGTTAAAATTGAACATGCAGCCCTGGATTTGTCATTTTCTGACTTTTCAGTCCTTGACTTAGTAACCTGAATGCTCATCTTTTAAGGTGAGTTTCATGGGGAATATGCTTAAATTTTCTGTTTCATGACCTAGTTCCTTTGTTCTGAAGATTCAGTGCCAAGGTAAACTGTCAGAGCCCTGACAGCTGGCACCACAACAGAAACACTGGTGTTTTTTTAAGCTTTTCTCATAGATTAACTCCTCAAAGAGCTTTCACACTTGAGTGGCAAACCCTTCCAGATTACACTTCATCATAGTCAACACTTTGACTTTTTCTGAGGAGAGATTGCTCAGGATTCATTTGTTCTCTGCTGCATTTTTAATGCATAGAGCTGAATTTCAAGCCAGTTCTTTCTGGAAATGTGTTTTTCCTGGATAGAAATTGAAAGAATTGTAGCCCTGGCCAGTGTGGCTCCCTGGGTAACAACTGTAGCAGGGCAGCTGAAGATTTCAGTAGCTCTGAAGCCTGCTTCTGTAGGCTTAACTTGAATTGCTTTAAGATGATTGATGAATTGTTTTTCCATACCAGGGCTAGGGAGAAGGAAGCAAAATTTTAGCTGTGCAGTATTTGTATGTATGCATGTAATTATTACACCCCATCCTCAACTGCTGCATGTTGTCCTATGGCAGCATTTCTACCTGCCTCTCAAACTGAGCAATTTGGGTGTGATTAGGTGCAAAAATGCAAAATGAATGATGCAATCCCAAAAACTGGACAATGTAATCCTAAAAACAGAACAATAGGAGTTCCTACCTCAGAAAAGGTTGGGTGCCACAGTAAATGTGCATTTCAGTGTAACACACTGGTAGTGGCTTTTTGGAACCATAGAAGTTACCTTATTACTGAACTACAGAAATAGCTCTTTGATCTTTTTACTTTTAAATTTTCCCTTTGTCCACAAGCTTTTCTCTCACCCTTTCAACCCAGCTAATGCTCTAGCCAGGAATGAATACATTACTCTGCTGAAATTTGAACAGAAGGCTAATTCCTAATCAAAATAGGCACTAATTTCTTTCAGTGCAAATTATCATCATTCATTGCAAATTTGCTCTCCTTGAACTATGCCAACATGTTGTACAAATTTCAACACTTGGAGCCAGCTTCTTATGTACATCAAATCAAATAATATACTATTGGCTTTTTATTATTTCTGTTGCATATTTGCATGAAAAAAAATAGTGTCAAAGACAATGAGTAAATATTGTTACTGCTACTGTTATGATGAAAAGAAATATTTAAACTTTTACTGGGTTTTTATACCAATAAAGATTATTCAATTTTTTTTTTAAAGGAAATCCACTTGGAAATGCTGAGAAACTAAATAACATGACACATTGTTTATCTCTTTGCTGCTGAAACAGATCATCCATAGGGAATATAGAGGTTTCAGGAAAAAGATACTGCTGAAGTACCAGTAGAGATCTTTATTCCAAAACCCAGTGGGTATTATTTTACAAGCACTGCAAAGATGGCATTTGATATTATGAAAAAGACACACTGATCAGCCATGCTGGGAAGCTGGGCCTCCCAGTTGGTGTACTTATCTGTTTTACATAGCTTTTGTGGTTTTCTAGGTGTCATCACATGTATGCCTACACATATACTATGTCTTCAAACACCTCTTCCCAGATACAATAGTGTTTTATAGCACCATCTGTTCAAAGGATGGATTTAATAGATTTATAATAATGCCATCAGGCAAATAGCTCTGCAAATTGCAAATATGGTTAAAATATACACAAAAGATACAAACATTAAACACAGCAATTATGGTTTTCTTTTTGGTCTTGAAACGTGTGTGTGTCTGGGTACAATTCCTTTCCTCTGGTGCTGAATTATAGTGCATATCTCTATGCAAACAGGATTTGGAACATTTTGTTAATAATGGTTTTTGTTCTTTTGTTTGCTGTTTTTTTCTTTCAAGATAGAAATCTCTAGTCTAATATAGTGTTCCTTACATGAGAAAAACATTGATTATAGTGTAAATGAAATAATTGAAAATATAAAATGTGTGAAATCTAATTACCTGCTGCTGAAGTGTCTGCTCCAAGTAGTCTAGCACCGGGGCTGTTTTATTCATGGAACTTACTTTTTAGGAGGAAAAAATGGGGAAAAATTTTTCCAGAAATTAAAAACATCTTGGAATGAGATACCTAAAACTGAACTTCTGCCCTGCTTCTTTTGCCGTATTTTAAACTTAGTAAAATATTTTCCAGTAGGACGTTCGTACAAGGCCTTTGATTTGTTTGCTTTTTAGTCCTGGCTTTGGATAGCTCGCAAAGTGTTTAACATGTATACAAGTTACCTGAAAATGTGGGAGATGATCTTTACTGTTAAAGAAGTAGGTGATGGGATATTTCCTAAATCCTAGGCAAACCACAAAAAGACAAGGCTGCATTTCACTTGACAATAAGATGATCTTAAATGCTATAATTAAAAACAAGAGAGTTACTTTCATTAAATAGTGAACCCCCATTGTGCCGATTATCCTCATAATGTTTTGCATAATGCTTGTGAATCTATAATGCTTAAAGATACAAGATGAAACACACTGTAAAGACAGTGAGGAAAAAAGCCACCACCTATCCCTAAACCATTAACTGAGTTTTTCTTTTTTTTGTGTTACAAGCTTTCTAGATAACTGATAGGAAATTTCTACTCACCTATAGTAAGGGTATTTACACTCTGAGGAGTATGAATGGTTTTCACAAACGATTTTTTTAGCCACAGAGAAATTTCACAGGAAGGGGGAATCAGATTTATTGAATTTATTTTTTTCTGGTGTGGTAATGGTTTTTTGTTGGGATTTCTTTGGGTTTGGTTTGTTTGGTTTTTTTTCCCAGGGTGGGCGACCCCTGTAGCCTGCCCACTGTCACAGCCTTGTCCTGCAAACCCAGTACAACAGTGAGAGATTAGGAAGGTACCAGCAGAGGTGAGCTCTTGGCACCATACAATGGTTTCACTGGTGTGGCTGTGCTTGAAGGGGCCTAGAGATGTCTCATCTACTGTGTTGTGCTGTACCTTGCTCAGCACTAAACAGCCAAGGCACAGATGACCATAGCTAGAACTTGTTCAGAAAACAGTCAGCAAGAAGAGGAGTCTTAAGGTCAGGCAAGAGAAACAGTGCTGTGAAACTGTGCAGAAATAGTATTTAGGTGCTAAAGCCATTTCCAGTGGTGCCCACTGTAACAAACACCGTGGCAGCATCGATCGCTGCGGCACCCAGAGAGCTGCATTTTCCTCCTATCACAAAGGAGAGGCAGAGTGGAGGTCCTGGGGCAGGAGAGGGGAAGCTGTAACCTGAGTCACAGCTGTCACGTTTGGGTCCGCAGCTGTCAGCACGCTGTCTGCTCTCATGTCTGATAAGACATGCTCCCTTCCCTTGGCTTGGCTTCTGCTGCTTATAGGCCCATGGCCAGCTTGTCTTCCAGTAAGTTGCAGGATAGATCTTCCCATCATCCCTGCCATTGCCTTGCACTCCCCAGTCATTTCTTATTTTTAGGCATATGCGCTTTTGGCCAATCTGTGCTGCCTGAGGCATGAGCCCTTTGTGTTCCTTTTCACTGTAATCAAAAAGAGCCCGAGCGCAGAAGATGCCAAAACACATCAGTTTTCCTTGTAGGCAGCATAAACTGAGTGTGTTCATTGACTCCAAAGATGTTTAACACACTTCTGGAGATGAAGCCCTGAATACTTATTTATCCATACCCAGTGCCTGTAGTGCAAAAAGCTGCATTTCATTCTTATTGAGGATTAATACTATATTTAAAAATTAGTTTTCTCCAGCAGCAGTGAATTTTAAGGCTGCAAGGAATACACTTTGTCCTAGAATCAAGATCACTATGTTGACTAGTCCAGATGAGCTCCACAGAACTGCAGGCAGCCTAAATCAGTCTCATCAACAGAATTTATTCCTTAAGAAAACTTAAGGAAACAATTATAGGAGTCTTTTTGTTTTCACTCCTGGATTTTGTTATTTGAGTTTTTTTTAGTAGCATCTTCCACACATCTTTCTCTCCTCTTTGATTTTTGCTGGACAACATCAGCAGTGCTAACCCATAGTTGTCAACGTTTTGGGGCATACCAATGTTTAAATTCATTTCAGAGGAAAGGAAGGTAATTTAATAATTTGTATTTAGTGGCTACTGTCTGTGTACACAGCTATGGGAGCAGAGGTGTTTGTGTGCCTCCATCTATATATGAGTGCATGATGAAGCTCATAAATAATAGCAGCTTCTTTCTTGTACAGAATATTTTGCATGTGAGTGTGTTTGTAGAAATGTCTGTGTGTATTCCTCCTTGTGATGAGATAATAAGAACTTTAGAATAGCAGCAATGCAACTTCTGGGTATTGGAATACGGTACCATGCTGGATTATCCGTGTTGCAAGTACACAAAGGCAGTGTTGCAGCATGCCAAAATATCCTTCTCAAGGAATCTCTCTTTACTTCTCTGAGTATCTAAATAAATTATGAAAAATATAAAATACAATTCATGAAATACATAAGAGAAGTGCCTACAAAGCATGGCAGATCTCAAGGAAATGTTGATGTTTTTAGTTCTGTCATCCATCACCATAATGAGTGCCAAAACTCCTTTGAAAATTAGCTGTCTGTGATTAGGCAGGTTTCGGAGTGCAGGTTGTTTCTGTATCTGATTCTGAAATATATTAATATGAATGTTATGCTAATTTGTCTACTTTTGACCTAGGGCTTATCTCAAAGATTCAAGAGGATATTGCCTCATTAAGTATCTCACTTGCAAAGTAAAACTACCTTCACCTTCTCACTTCATTAGATGGAATCGTTACTTTTTTTCTTTTGGGGAAGACTGAATAAACAAGAGTCCTTCAAGATGCATTGCTTATTTCTACCTCAAGTATAGTTATCTTGTGCATACATAATAGAGGTATTAAAATTAGTATTCAGCTCTAATTCTCTCCAGTCTAACTGATAGTGTTTTGATGAGTTTTGGAGTTTCTGCTCTGTCTGGGAATTTGGTGATGAGGTAAGGGAGACAGACGGCAGCTTGGTTTTCATAAGCTGAGTTGACCTTGCAGGACACAGAGGCATGAAATGTTTATTGTGATACTGAATAAATGTTCCTAACAGGCAATGAGTATGCATAAAGGAAAACAAAAACACAGACACCTTTATAAATATCCCAGACTGACCAGGAATTCATATTATTGCATTTCTCTAGGACAAAATCATCCCTCTCAAAATGTATGAGTCACATTTATTTTTAATATTATAATTTTGATTTCTGCCTTTTCTTGACATTGCAGAGAGGATATTTCCCCCAGCTCCCCCAATCAGAGGGACAGTTGAGCTAGATTGTTATCCCTCCCTAAATCTTCCCTCCCTCCTACCTGCCCTCACCTACAATTTGGAGAGGGTTGAAAAGTAGAATTTGCATCCATACAATGATCTAAATTGCATAAAATTAGATTATCTTGAAACCAGTGATTTGACTTTGAACCTTGCAATTTTTTATTTAAAACCTAAATTAAATACTAGAGGAATATGAAATACTTTACATATCCTCATTGTCTGTTTTTAACTCTTCTCTGAGTCTTATGTTTGAATGTAAATTTGATTTAAAAAAAAAAATGACACAAAAGCTCTTTCATGATTTTACCACTATCACTAAAATTAAAGAGTACAAACAACCTCTCTAAATATTTCTTTGTCTTTTCAGCCCCATTGCAGGTCTGTTCAACTCTTGCAGAAACAGACTGACTCCTCTCTTTGACTTCCAACATCCAAAGTAATCCCCCAGTCTTTCTCAAGGAAACTCTCTCTAGCACTGGGGATGCCCCCTAATTTTGATTTACTTCTGGCAACAGCTGCAGAAATCCAGGGACTTAAAGTGCAGCCCTGTTCCCTAAACTCTGTAATGATTGCTTATATCCCTTGATTTAGCCCAGTGAATGGCCCAAAGAAGATTAAAATGCTTCCTTCTGCCGAGATGAGATATACTGCTTTGCTGAAATATGTCCCTGACCTCTTCTGCTGATCTCTTATATGGAGGCTAATAACCCTTGTAAGTGTTATCCTACCTAGTGGGACTGCAAAGGCTGTTCTTCTTCATATGTTCCAAGTGGTTTGGTGTGCCTTTTTTTCTTTCCCCTTCCTTTTAATCTCAGTAAAACACCTTCATGCAGTCTCCTGAGGGTAACATCACATCTCTCTGTTCAAATCCCAGCACGTATGGCTTTATCTTTCCCTTCTTACAGAGGTGCAGCTGACACAAGTCATTTCAGTAGGAGTGACTCACAGACCTGCCTTCAGCCAGGTGACGTCCTCAAGTGACAGAAATGTCCTACTGCTACCCAAGGAGAGGTGGGACCTTCCTGCAAGCCAGCTCATCCTTCTGGGACAGTTCCAGAGAGCTTCAGGAGCAAACCACTGTGCAAGGGTTTAAAATGCACTTGGATATGCCCATATATATTCATCTGAACCAGAATGAATACTTGCTGTTTCCAGTCCTGCAGTACTCAAACACCCTGGGGATGTGTGCCTCATTCCCAGAGTAACACAAATTTCCAATCAGTACTTTAAAGACAGTATTTAGTCCTGTGGTTACTAATGAAACATTTGGTCTCTGAGTGGATGCATCCGAGTGAAAGTGTGTTGTCCTGCTTTACCCTAAGGGCAAATGTGGACCTCTGTAAAGCTACTGAAGAGAAAGACTAATATTTTCTAATTTTGTAAAACTTGGCCTTTATTCTAGGAAGGAGCCAAGGTAGTGTAGCAAAGCAAATGGTTGAAGGTCATTGAATGAATGATAAATATCATGCCATATAGAGAGCAGCATAACCCCCTGAAGGAGTCGGAGCAGTGCTTATCTATGCACACTGCAACGATGCTGTTTATTTTTGGGATAAATATTAAATTACTAGTATATCCTCTTGGCTATCCCTTCCTTCATACCCTCCCATATTTCTCATGGCTTTTATGGCACAGAACAACAATGCTGAGAGATAAGAGTATATAAATCTTATTTGGGCCACTGGAGAGCATTTGCATGTTTTTTTAATTTTTCTTAGTTACTATGTGTTGAGATAAAGTAAAGCAGAAATGCAAGTACTTTCACGAATTATTAATTTTTGAAGAAAAACAACCAACCAACAAACAAAACCAGAGCAAAACACAGCAAGTAGCAATATAAAAGCCAAGGCTCAGTCCTGGCTTGGCAGCAGTCAGTTAGTGTTTCAGTCTCAGACATTCCAGTGGAATCTGCCAGTGCAGCCAGGGGTAATATTTGCTAAGAAGTCAGTCAGATGTCAGCTTCAGCTTCTTAAAATTACTCTATGTGCTGCTGAGAATGATGGCAAAATCCTATTCTCTCTTTCATTATTTACAGTTCACAAATATTTCTGCTGTTATAATGATCTGTCCTCTATATAATATTTGTGTTGCCATATTGTGGAATTTTTGAATGATACATCAATTAATTAGATGCTAATTTCAGGAGATCGGGAGGGACAGAGGTGGTGATTGATGGAGGGAGTCACTAGTGTTTCTCTTAACAAAGTGACAATGCCTGGTACTTGTTATCCTCCTATTTCTTATTGCTTCTTTGCAATATGTTCTTAGGAGCAGACGTTATTTACTATAGAAACTTAAATGTCTTTATTGACAAATAGCAGGAGACAGACCCTCAGGAAGAGTGGCTTCATTAGCATGCAGCTTATACTATTTTCAAGAATATGTTTGAGCCTTTACACTTTTTTTTGAACACTAAAATGCTGATAGTAAATGACAGTGGGAATAAGTGCAGCTGGCAGGATAAAACCAATGGTTTAAAAAGCCCCAATCTGTTTTCCTGATCTGTTTTCACCATGTGTGATACAGTCTTAAAAGCTATACATTTTTTAAATGATGGATGCAGTATTTATAGTAGTGATTTTTATATTTCCTTTTGCCAAGGAAGGGCAAAGAACTTAATTTTATATCACACAATTTACAAGCAAGGTATCACAAAGTTCTTTTCCAAAGAAATGCTACTGGGTGAGGACAGAAGCTGTGGGAACGTGACTGTAATAGTAACTGCTTCATTTTAAATCCTCAGCTTCATTTTTAAGAGCCTCATTTTGTGCAGACTTTTTTTCCACACAAAATGTTGTGAGCAGTTACCACCCCTGTGCTCACTAAGGAGCAGGAATTCCTTCTCCCTTTTCCCCTGGGAGGATTCCCACTGGCCATGGACAGCAGAGGCATTCCCAGGGGAGCACAGCTCCTCTGTGGCACACTCTTCCCAGGTGGAATCCATCCCCTGCGTCAGAGTGCTGACAGGGTTACAGCAGAGGGGCTGGGCTCACAGGCCATGGCTAACTGTATAGGACTGCATTCACCTATCTAACACAGCATTTATTTTCCTCTTCATATCCTTGAGGACCTCTTGACCTCTCTCTCCCCCCTATCAAGGAGAGATGATGAATAAGCAGAAGTTGCTGGTAGGGCTCTTTCTGGCTGTGTAAAACCACACTGAGAAGTGAAAAAATCCGGTTTTCATTAGGAACTCATAATCCTCCATTAGTGGGACCTGTGGGCTACTACCGGTGAGCAGCTACTTGAACATCTTCCAGACCAGTTCCTCTTCCTCACACTGACATCCAAGTGAAAGCAAAATCCTCCTTTCAGTCTCTTCTGATGGGTTTGTACTAAATGAGAGAAGATATCTTCCCCAGCACATGGAAACAAATCACCTTGTCTCTCCTTATTGGTTCCCAACCTAGTTTACTTCATTCTGGGGGCTGCTTAGTACCCTCTCACTCCTTCTTTCCTTATGTTCTCAGAGCTGCTTGCCTTGCTCTCCTGAATCTGTAATTCTCCTAAACGCATTACAATAATAGCCATTTACATCAAAATTGGCATCTAATCCCTGTCCTAATCTAAGTATTAAGCAGTGCAAGAGATGAAAAGTGGGTAACACTGATGTAGTTTTGGAACACGGTTACATATTTATTTCTAAAAGAAGCATATGATACATGATTTGTGCCTATCTACACATGGGGGGAAAAGATTTCTGAACTACACCGTCATGTAGTGACTTTGTTCAGTACCTTAGCTTGAAAAGATGATCATAAAACAGAAAAACACAAGACTGCTGTTTCAAAACCAAATGTTGTAAGTATTAAGAATAATGAGAAGTGATTGAAATGAAAAAGAGGTGAATCAAGGCAGTGCAATAAAGATTAGTGTACAGCTCTTTTAGAGGAAAAGGGTATTAGGCAGTAGTCTTTGTTTTCTGAACATCTCGAGCAAACAACATTGAGGGCAATTTGGAAGGAAGACAGTGAGTACTTTCAAGGATGATCGTTTCACACTGGAGATAAACTGGAGTAATAACCTAGAGACCATGGCCTGCTTACAGGGGCTTTTTTTGGTTGATTAACTTAAGGTTTAGTAGTAAATGTTGAACAATTGAAAGAAAACCTGTTTCATTCACACCTTGGAAAGCATCTGCTGAAGACAATTGCTTAGTTTTTCACAAAATAAGGACAATGTTCTTGCTTGCAATTGTACATTCAGGCCACTCACAGCTATGATTGTAAAGATAAGCTTAAAATGCCCTCTGTGAGTTTAACAATATTCACATTTGGCTTACAGAGGAATAGAAAATATGACACACAGCTTCAGTTGCATAAAATGGTAAATTAATTTATATTATTAGGACAGGAAAGTGTAACAGGATTTTCTTTTGGTATCAGGAGGATGACAGTAAAAAAGACAGGATCCTATTTACTCATTTTATGTTTCTAGGTTATGAGATAAAATGTTTTCGTATATGGTGTTTACATCATCAGAGGTTTGACATACTGCCTGTTAAAATTAATGACAGATTGGCCACTGAGCTTTGGACTGTCTATTAAATCTGTGGGAATTATGCCATTACTGCTAATACCAAAGCTGACAATTTTGAAAGCAAGTAACCTGGTATTTTAGCATAATTTATTAAAATTATGGCAAACTATATAACAAGACCTGTAAATACATCTATAGTCAAGAAAAAGTCAAGGCTGCTTGGCATGCAACCTTAGTATGGAATTAAATAGGTGGTATTGAAGTCTGTAGCATTTATTTATTTATTTATTTATCTTTTCAATTTTTTTCTTTTTTTTTTTAATATATATAATCCTAGGAAAAGTCAGTGAATTGTGAGAAGGTTTCAACTCAAGTACAGGTTTATAGTTACAAGAGAGGATGGTTACAGTGATGGTTTAGTCACTGATATTTTATCAATTTGATATATTAAAGCTGGGACACAATTACTTATTGATGTTGTAACAGTAAGATGTATCAGCTGTATTAATATATTTGGCTTCACACTTACTCTTATTGATGTTATGTCAGCATAATGAAATAACAGAAAAAGTGATTATTTCTTAATTTTGAGATTTCCAGAGGACAGTGATTCTGTTCTATCTTGAATTGGTACCTGAGCTGTGAAATGTTTTTATAGTTTCATACAGAATTTAGCATTTTTTCCATTTGGGAGAAATACAAAACTGTACTGAAATGTCCTTTTAATGTGAAGAAAACCAAACTCCCTTAGTTTGGATGCCATTTTTGGCACATAGTTTGTCCACTCCTGTGTGAACACACTTGCCTTTTCTTTGATAATGACAGGAAATTTGTTACCCAAAACAGTGCTTCCTCAAAACAACAACAACGAATAACAACTTATGTAAAAAAGAAAATATAAATTTGTGTCTGGTTTCAAACTAATGGTTTTTTCCTACTTCTCTGATAATGGCTAAATATGTTCCTCTACTTTCTGTTCTACTTTAATTCAGCCTACCAATTGTCCAATAATTCAGAATTCCTGTTTTCTTCTTTATAGTCTCTGACTTAAAAAAACAAGTAATCAAGGCCCTTACTGCAGAGTGTCACTTTCTGGCTGTGTATACATTTGTGTCAGGTAGGCACAAATGGTATTTCTTACACACTCAGGTCTTCACAAGGCAGGCAGGTAGATGACAGAATTTTTCCTGACAGCCCAGAGCAAACTGATATAATATAAATGAGTTCATTTAGAAGTTATCATCCTCTTCTGTTACTGATTTGTGATGTTCCATCTGCTAATAATGTATTTGTTTAGAGCAAGTTTTTCCATTCAGCTTTAGCCTATTAGTGGGTTTTGAGAATTTTTGGCATGTGGTCAGTTAATCCAGAGGTCTCATGGCAACAACTGGAATACAGGAAAATCTGTGCAGCCTAGAGATGGTTTCCAGACATTTCATTTCTGCCTAATATATTGAAGTGGAAAAAAAATCTTTCTTTGTGGTCAGTCATGAGAATATTTTCAACATCCACTACTTTGTGAGTATGCAAGGACACAGTAAAGTGGAAAATGATGAATACTAACTGTTTTCCAAAGACTGGCACTCTGCCTCATGAACACACTTGCCAAGATCAGGCTTTTTAATATTAAGAAAAAACCAACCTATTTACAGAGTACAGAGATCTTGGGCTTTCTGAGAGCAAATCTTGCCATTCTGAGAGGAACAAACACAAACAAACAGAGAGCACTGCAAACACAGAACTGTTGTGGGTACATTACATCTTGGATCCTCATGGGATTTGACGCAGCTATTCAAATCGGTGCAAATGGGAGAAGACCCTTTGTGTTTGGAGTTCTACCCCGTCCTTAGGGCATAAATTCTGCATTTTTTCTTTCACTGTTTGACTGAAAGAAGTTCTGAATTTCCTACATTCAGTCATCAGTGCAGCACAGATGATTCTGCTATCCAAAAGTCTGTTTTTTCGAAATGGAAATCCACAGTTTATTAGTCTCAGTTTAAACTGAATTCACTCGTGATCACCCCATGCAAGGTTATTTTCTGCAATTAGCTTTCCTTTTCTGTCCTTGCCACTTACCAAAACCTCATCTAAAAATACCACAGAATCATCTCTTGCTGACTCAGGAGGTATTTGGTGGTCTGTTTACAACTGCATCCCGAAATACGTGCACTTTATAATTGTACTTAGCATTAATTAGTCAGTCTGTACTACTTGCCCTGTTTCTGTTACTTCCACATTTTACTTTCTAGTGCATATAAACTTTGACAATTGTGTTATAATTAAGCTTTTTAGGATTAAACTTTGTATTTTTTCTTTAAAATTATGTCTAAAACCAAGGTTTGATGGCTGATGCTTATTAGTGACTGTAATTTTAGTTTTAGCAGTTTTAGCCTTTCTTTCCTTGGGCAGGTTTGTAGACTCAGAACTTTCTCTCTAGAAGTCCACAGTTGGTGCTGTATTGTCCAGAAATTATAATCACAAAATAGGTATCCTAGAAACTCAGAAACAGCCAAGCCCAGGAGAAATCCAGTGTTTAATCATGCTAACCAATTAAAAAGAAATCCTGCAATGCTTGATTATAGTTCTGTTTTTTTTGTTACCCACTCTTCCACCTTACAATGGTATTTCATTTTTCTGTTTCATTTACACCATACACAAACAGCTCAGACGTTTCTTACTCTCCAACCACCTTCTGTCTTCCAGCTCATTGATTATTCTTTGCTGAATTTCTGTTTACCTGTTATTTTTATTTCATGTACTAAAGCCAGATGGAGATTTGCCTGACTTTTTTCCTGACCTTCTCCAACTACTACTGTTTTTCTTTTAGTCATCTAAGCCTCATTAAATGCTATTTAGATGGCTAATTTCTTTTTGTATTTGTCACTCGGCATTTGTGCCAAGGTGTGTTTGTTGGCATTTCATATGGAGACCTGGACTCTTGGGACACACATTTTTTAATGAGCAGCCTGTATGGTTAGATGGTAAACACATGTGAAAATCAATCACTTAAATGCATTTATAACTCAATCTTATTAAGAGTATTTTTTATTTGCTCCAGGCACATTCACTTTTTATTTCCGGTTCCAACCGATTCCAGCCAGCTCCAACCAGTTCAATCCAGTTCTAATCGTATCTCACTGGTTCAAAGGGGATAAAACCAGTTTGAAGAGGTTCAAACTGGCTCAGACACAATATAACCAGATCCTACCAGTTCACACCTGATCCAACAGGTTCAAACTTGATCCAGTCAGTTCCAAACTAGTTAAAACTGAATCCAATTGTGTCAAACAAGATTAAACCTATCAAACCAGTTCTAGCTGGTTCAAACTGGATTTGACTGATTCATCTGGTTCAAACTGGTTTGAAGGCTGAAATCCTTATTTTTAGAGCCCAAATTGGGGGGTGGGGAGGAAATGGGGTGAATTTGAGGGGACTGAGGCAAATTTTGATGATTTTAGGGTATTTGGGTGGTTTTTCATGAGATTTTGAGATATTTGGGGGAAATTTGGGGAGTTAGTTGAAATTTTCATGACTTGGGGAATTATATGTAGATTTGTGGTAAATTTGGGGGCATTTTAGGTGAACTTGGGGAGATTTTTTGGGAATTTTCACATATTATAAATGAATTTTCAGATATTTGTGGTGAACCTGGGGAAATTTTATATGGATTTTGCTGATTTTAGGTGGATTTGGTGGTATTTTGAGCAGATGTTGGTGGAATTTGGGGATTTTGTAGGATTTTGGAGTGAACTGGGAATATT
The DNA here is from genome assembly GCF_000691975.1 of Corvus brachyrhynchos. Classification (NCBI taxonomy): domain Eukaryota; kingdom Metazoa; phylum Chordata; class Aves; order Passeriformes; family Corvidae; genus Corvus; species Corvus brachyrhynchos. The sequence goes on from NW_008237447.1 coordinate 6,157,044, forward strand.
TTATGTGAATTTGGAAATGTTTAAGATAGATTTGGGGGAATTTGTGTGATTTTTAAAGTACTTTTTGTACATTTGGGGTGACTTAGGGGCATTTTGGTGAGAATTTGATGGGATTTTGAATGGAATTTGGTGGATTTTTATGGGAGTCTTGGGATATTTTGGGATATGTTTATGAAAGTTTATGTGAATTCGTGTGGATGTTGGGACATTTTGGATGGGGATTTTTGTCTGGGGGCATTTTGATGGGAAGTTGGGGTATTTTGGTTGAATTTTGTTAAATTTGATGGAATGTTTGGGAATTTGGAGATATTTTAGGATGTTTTGGTGTGGATTTATGTGTATTTGGTGTCATTTCTGCTGATTTTTGAGCTATTTTGATGGGATTTTGAGGAGTTTTTGGCTATTTTCATGGGATTTTGGGATCATTCTGACAGAATTTTGGGCTATTTTGATGGAATTTTCTAGAATTTTGTGAACTGTAGCCCTCACTGATGCATACCCAGCCCATACCATTACAGCTGCTCCTATGATTTGTCACTTTACCTCCAATTTATGATAGAAAATGGCTAAAGCTGCAATTAGAAAGTGAAGCAGAAGCAAGTTGTGCTTTTCTCAGATTAAGCTGGGGCTTTCAGAAGATGTTCCCCCACTCTCTTGGAACTGAAGAGCAAGAAAGCCCTGTAGTGGTCCCTGTCCAACACCTTTGAAAACCCCAGCCTTTCACCTGGGCTTGAGTTAGAAGCACAAGGAATGCCAAAGGATGATTTTCCTGCCCAGGCCGACAGCCATAGTCCTGGCTTATCCATTCTCCTGCCATAGTTACAGTTCCTGGTTTGTGCCTGGTGGGAGGAAATGTAATAAAATCCAGATCCTTGTTAGCAATACAGAAAAATCACCCAGGCAGACCTGCTGGCTGAAGAGGTGGCTTTCTGGCCACTGAGCACGTGTTGCTCAGAGATGTACCCCACACTGGGAAGAGGGAGTAGGTTTGGAAATGTGGGAAGAGCAAACCTGCCTTTACAGATCCTATCACAGGGTAGACAGCAAGGCATGCTGGAATGCTGAGCTGACCTTTTCAAACCTGATTTTTTTCCCCCATCTCCTGCTCTCCAATCCCAGCTACAGCCAGAGAGGGACATTCATCAATATTTACCATCAATACTGCAGGAGGGGAAGCAGAAGGCACTCCTGGTCCCATCTCCACTACCATTTGTCTTGACAGAAATAATAAGAAAGCAGAGCTGGCCATAACAATTCAACCTCTTCCAAAATATATGCATCACTGGCAGTGACTTTATAGCTCCTGGTTCGAAGGCAAGATAGCATGGCTGCTTTCCTGAGCTTCCTGAGAAAATGTCATGTAAATCTATGGATGGGACATGCCACAGGGCATCCTCACCCTGCAGCACAGAGCCCACTGTGGCACCTGTGGAGAGGCATCCCCCCTGGACCCTCGCTGGGGGCTGCTGGAGAGTGCAGCAATGAGCATCTGTTTCCCTGGATGGGGGAGGTTAATTACTGTGATCAAAAATATCCAGAGGGGAAAACATTACACCAGATATTACCAATTAACCCATGAATCTAAACATGACAATTGCTGCAATTAATACAATCCTACACTCACACTAATTACCAGTCTGTGGGAGGAGGCTGGGATGGAGGGAGGAGGGAGCTTGCAGTCCTGCTGGAGCAGCAGATCTCAGGCCCAGCTGGGGTTGCTACAGAGGGTCCCACCTAGAGTTGTGCCAACATGAAAGTGTCAGAGGTGACCAGAGGGTTTGAGGAGGTCTCTCGCTTTCAAACCAGGCCAGGGCATTCAGGCCCTTCAACAAAACTTGTTAAACCTTCAGCGAACCAAACCTGCTCATGGTGGCATCGTGGTGTGTCCCCAGCTCAGTGTGAATGTACTGCTCTTCAGCACTGCCATCACACAGGATTGAGACTGGGAGAGGAGCTGATCCTGTTCCCAGACTCATCCTCCTTAGTTCAGGGGGTTGCAGACCCCACCACAACCATACCAAGGGTGGTGGGGGAGGATACAAAGAGAAAAATGATTGAGGAATTTAAATTGCAAAGGTTTGTTGGTAGTTGTAGCTGAGCTTGTTCAAAGCAATACAGTCAGATGTAGTAAGTGAGCAGTGTGTCCAGACAGAACATTCAAACAACAAGGCTGAATATTTACTCTGTGCTCCGTGTTAAGGATAAATGAGTTCTCTGCTGTCAGTCCGACTTGTGTTGTGAAATCAAATCACTGCCCAGTACTCCCAACATGCCTAAATACAGAAAGATTTTCAAACACTCTCACACAGAGAGATTTTATTCTTTACTTTTCTGCTTCTATTATTAGTTTATTAATCTAGGACAGGAGATTACATAACAGTAATGGGACATACAGCCTGGTAAAAATGGGCTTAATCCATAAACAGACCTTTGTCCTGGAACTCTTGATTTAAAGGTACGTATGCGCATGTGTTTTTACTGTAGGTAAGCTAAGCTCATGTGGCTTCATTCTATAAATGTCTGTAAATATAAATGTATTAAAAACATAACTATGTAGAATCTTTTCTCCTCTGATCTCCTTCTACAACAGGGTGACCCAATTAGTGCAAGATAGAAAGGCTGTGGATGGTTTCTACCTGAACCTTAGTAAAGCCTTTGACACTGTTTCCCACGGATTTTTCCTGTTCACCTGTGCACAACTTTACCACAGCTTTTTGTTTTGAGAGATAGTACCATGCTTCTAGTCCTGCGAAATTAGACCCAGGATCTTCTACCAGTTATCATGGATAAAATATCCCAAACAAATCAACAAACAAACAAAAAAATCCCACAAAAAGGACCATATAGATATAGCTTGAATTGTTCCTCTATAAACCTGTTGGCTTCCTTCACCTTAAATTCTGGAACATCTTTCCAAAACAGTTTTGTGAACCCATATGTTCTGATGAAGACTGTCACACCAGCTCAACTGCCTTATCAGACACCAGATTCTACAGTGGAAGTGTGAATGCCCCACTGAAAAAGGAAAAACAACTGACAGATTGGGAAAATTCAAAAATAAAACAAGAAGACACAGGAAGGTGAGTTTCTTAAATTTTACTACTCACAAAACTACATATTTTTCTTGCTTGCAGATTTAAAGACATATGACTGAGCTGTCACAGTGGCACGGAGGAGACATAATGAACCATGAATTGTGCTGTCTGACTTAGTCAAGTGTCTCAGCCCTCCAGTGCTTCCCAGCAACCAAAGCCTCCAAACAAAACAAGTTGCTTTTGTTCTTTTGGTTTTGATTTAGCTCAGAAAATGTGACTTTATGTTCAGTTGTACCAAAAAAAAATAAAGGACAGCACACTTCTCTGTTTTAAAACTTCAAAATATGCTCCTGAAATGAGACTTGCTTACAGTATTATTCTAAAGACAAGAATATTTAAAGTCATATTATATTGGATTTGGACCTGTGTCTTCTAAAGCCCACTTGAAACAGGTTGATTTGACCTCTGTGTAGGAAATCTCCAGGAGTTTAATTTAATACTTCAGCACACTATTTTGCAGTATGTGGTTGAGACTTCCAAAACTGGTGAAATATTTTCCTATATTTAATAGCCCTCAACCACTATGTCTTCTATGAATTTATTCAGTTGTCCTTTGAATTCAAATGAACCTTAAGCACCCATAGCACCTTGGAACAACATACTGCAATTCTTGCCCACATTGTATGAGCAGCATCTTCCTTGTCACAGTTTTAAATCTGTTACTTCCCAAGTTTCTTTGTTGTTTCTGCATTCGTGTACTATGAGGGACAGTAAGAAATCAGTTTTTATTAATCCAGCCCATGGAACCACTGTGGTAATGCTCTGTTCCTACTGACTTTTTAAAAATATTTCCATTCTATTTTGTAGCATGCAACACTGTTCATGCTAATATACTGGTTTTTTTCTCTCTCCTCGCCTCCATTAGTAAGCCCTGCTCTGAGCAAGGTTATATGACACAGAAAAATGGGTTGGCTTCTAAACACTTTTGGTGCTATGTTTTGAGTGATAGTTCACTTTTTCTAGGTTAAAAGTAGCCAGTATTTTATCGTGTGTTGGTATTAGAGACATGCTTGCATATATATACACATATGTAAAAAAGTTTTCTGTAGGGACTGTGTCCACAAAAGGTTAAATAGGTTGTGCCTCCATCAGGTTTTTTGAGAGGTTGTAACAGCAGTGGGGTTTTAAAACAAATACTGTGATTATTTCCTTATGCTGCATTTTGGTTCACTTTTCAGAAAGTTTTCACATACCTTTTTATAAGCATTTAATCAAGATCCTTGGTAATTATGTTCTTTTAAATAATATGATTTTTTTTATTGCTTATTTGAAACTATAATGTATTTTTACTTATCCCATATAGGTAGTGACATAATAAGTTTTCCATTGTCTGTTTTGCTCCAGATGTTATTTCTTCCAGTCACAGAACACTGAAATTTCACTGCTTTGATGATTATTAGGTTATTTTTCAGAAAAGAGTATCTGTTTTAGAAAAAAAAATTACTACAGAAAGCTAAATTAATGGATTATAATGTTATCAGTGAAGAAATATTAACAAGATCTAACTAGAATACATAGAAATCTCAGAGGAATAAATGATACACCTTTTATTGATTCTTTTACTGTATCTCTCTGTTATTTCTGGAAGTGTAAATGGCTAACCATTTAAAAATAAAGTACAAACTTGAGGTAAAGGACATATACATAGAACTTAGACCTTAGATATAAAGGCCAAATCCTTCATTGATTAGCTCTCTAGTCATGCTTTGTTAAAAAATTATTTTGCCAGTGAATAGTGTCATAGGTCACTGATTTGTTCCTACAAGTGATCTTTGCTGTGACAATGTACAAGTACATAACTTAATTAATTTCTGGACTCATAGGCCTGAAGTATTCCAAGGCTCTCACAGAAATGTCTGTAGGACGTTTGTTATTAGTGACCACTTTAAAGTGGCCATGTTCGTTACAGCTGGACTTTGTGTGACTTTTGGTTCTGAGAACTGTTTGGCACAGGAATTCTCTGAGTCCCTTTGGAAGTTGTTCCAATGTGTTCTGCTGTTTTGCAGGTCTCCCTCATTTGCAGGTATGCTCAAGATACAATGTAGGTTCAAGGACTGTTCATTCATTAACCTCTGTTTAGTTTCAGGAGATAAATTCATGTGGATTCTTCTAGAGCTGATTACAGATTTCTGCTGATGCTTTTGTTTACAATAATCCTTAGGCTAACTAAAGCTAAGGAGAATAATTACTGTATTGTAGTTTATAAAAATAACAAAATGAAAAAATAAAAAACACCAACTTTTGAGGGTTTTGGAAAGTAAGTTCAATTTCCTGTGGGTTTCCAGGTTGGAGATTCATCTACACTGTATGTGTTCATATATAATACATAGTTCCCACTATGGGAAATAAGCAGAAAATATTATTGCTTTTGATTTTTTAAATCTTTTTTTTTCCCCCGGTAACAATTTGCAATTTTGGCACTTGTGCAATTTAATTCTTTTCTTCTGTGCTTGACATTTTGTCCCTCTAGTATGTTCAGCTATTCCTGATTTTGTATAAGCACAACATAAATCTATCATAAATCAATGCGTTTACACAGAAAATAAATAATAGCATTTTATCCCTCATGAAAGGTGAGGACAATACGAAGTAACAATAGTTGAAGATGAGTGTTCTTTAAACACATTCTTTGTTGCAACTTCATTAAATGCAGTCAAGTATCAAAAGTAAAATAGCATGAACTTTTTATCAAGAGCTTTGACAAAATCCTCAGAAGACATGAAACAACAAATGATGAAACTGAAATCCAGTAAGTGAGCATTTGACTTACGAATTAGTTATTCCAAGATGAAAGACTAAACACATTAAGTAAGAACTATTCTTGTCAGGAATATAAAATACCAGAAGGAGTCTTAGGCACCCGACAGTTTAGAGTATGAGCCGTAAGTATTTACAAGTCTTTACATTCACTCCATGTGATGGACAAACTCTAGGCCCAGAGCCTGTTCCCATTCTCTGCGTGTTCTTGGGGAGTGAGATTACTGGGATTTTTGCTGAAATTCACAGTGATTTCTTAAGTACTCTCTTTGCCACTGAAATGGCCATTCCACTCCCAACTCACGCACTCGTGCACTTCCCCATGGATTTTCCCAACCTCCCACTCCTGCCTTGGTGCTTTTAGGCCAGCACCCTGCTCACTCATAGAAAAGCATGATGGAACTTGTCAGGAATCAGCGGAAACCACAGCTTTTTCTATTTTATGATGCATGTTTCAGCTGCTACCATCATAGTACTTTATCGGCACTTTTTTGAGTCAGATTCAAGTTTCAGTTCAAAACTGAGCCTTAGATAGTTCCAAGAACATGACTCAATTCCTTTCCAGGACTGGTCAAGAATAAAGATGTGGGAGATGAATACGAGTATAGGAGTGGGGAGGGAAAAAGAGGAAATCGGAGGTTTGTATAGGAGAGTGAAGATGAGTGGATGTAACCTCCCGCTTCAGTAAACACTCTGGCTCTGCCCTGGGGTTGAATTTGAGAATGAGGTTTAAAATTTAGGATCTGTTAAAGCATTTTAGAGCAAATGAATGAATGAGATCAAATTTATAACCCATCCTTTCTCCTGGAATAACCTTATGCATTTTTGATTTCTTGCAGCTGAAGAAGAAAGTCCTAAGGGTAAAAATTTAGGCTTCAGAAATATGCAGGGTTTAATAGTTGCAATAATAGGGCTTTTTCCTGAAGGATCTGAAATAGATGCATTTAACTTACTAGAAAGTAATTGCAGCCTTCAATTATGTAATAAACACCCTTTTTATTTAGTTCATGCAGTATTTTTGCTTGACTTTTTAAGTTTTAATAGCTACACAGTGGAAAGGATTTGTAGAAAATGCAGTTTGTTTTTAAAAACTTGAGGCATAGCAAATGGTCTATTATTGGAGCAACTTCTCCTGTGCTGAAAAAATAGGAAAAATATCAAAAATATTTACTAGCAGAATAAATTGTTCCCTTTTTTCAAGATTTTTAGCTTTCTCTTAGAAGAATAGGCTTCTTCTATATTTAATACTTTGGCTTTGTTTGAGAAGGGTGGAAAAGTTTATTATATATTTGCTGTCTCCTGTTCTTCTGTTTGCAATAAAGCTTCACTAATGAGCAACAATGTTCTCCATCCAGACCTGCTAATGAGTCTTTGAACGTGTAGTGACTGCAAGTATGTCCTTCAGAAGCACAGCTCATAAAGTGTTACTAGGAGCCGGACTATACCCAAAGGGAAAGTAAATAAGTGTCTGTGTTTTATCTTAAACCTCGAAACGTAGCAGTGTTTGATTAATGCATGCGGTAAAACTGAGACTGAAACTAAGGCAATGGCTTAGTGAAGGTCAATAGTGAAACAAAAGTGGGGTTTTATGAACTGAAGGTATTACTCCAAGCTACCAAGAGTTTTGTAGCATAGGAGGTTGGCTTGCAACAAAATGGGAAAGGATAATTGGGATTATACTTTTAGTCTCTACACCTGGACTAGTTTAATCTTCTAATACCCTTATTTTCAGTGCAAAAGTATCTACTCCTGATTTTAAAAAGTATTATCACCTTTTCTTTGTTGCCTGACAAAAGTATTTGGCCTTAATTATGATCTAGAAAATTTAAACAAACAGAAGACCTTGCTACTTTTATTTTTGTTTGTGGCCCTATAGGCTGCATATGCAGTGAATAAGTCAAAAGCTCTGCACATAAACTACACATTTTAAAGTGAGATTTAATATCCTATCCTAAAAAAATGTCATGTTACTTAGTTGGGTGGTTCTGTATGTCCTGTGGGTCTTAAAAAAGGAGATTAATCAGATTGTTTCCTGTGTTGAATATATTCTTAACTGGTTGCTATGACAATTGTCTTCCATTTTCTTCCTTCCTTGTAGGTTTTTCTCTTTCTGATTCTATACAGGGAGTTTGTCAAGGTAACAATTAAGAAGTTTCTCCTTTTTTTCTTTTCCTTAATTCAAGGACTTTGTATTTGGAAAAAAAAAAAGCCTTACATTTCCAGTGTCTGTTCTGATTCTGCCTTTTCAGCTTTAATGAAATATACAGGATTTTAGTCTTTACAAAAGATATATGCAATAATTCTTCACTTAATAGAAACTAAATGTTTTTGTTGTCATCAATCAAACCTCTAATGACTATGAAAATTATTTTTTTCTATTAATTTGATGTAGAAAATGACACATATACAGAGCCCACAGTGCCTGTGCAGGATAGTTTAAGTGACTATCTTATGCAGCTGCCCAGCAGGATTTTCAGTGATGTGATTATGCAGAGAATCTTGCAGAAATCTATTTTTAAAAAGTGTTTGACAAAAAGAACATTGCAGCTGGAAGGAAAAATAAAGCCTGGATTTGCTAAGCCGGATTTACTTGTTTCTAGTCCTCAAATGTTGAAAGAGTGAATACATTAAAATTTGAAGTTTTAATTTGATTTCTCTGAAAGCTCTTGAAACAATTTACCTCAATAATTTTGTAGGCATCTTCTTGAAGCTTTTAAGAGAAGGGTAAAAGAAAGGGTTTAGTCTGTCCTTTCTTATGTAAGTAGTTTCAGATTCACAATTCTAAAGAATGATAAAAAACGGGGTTTTTTTAACAATTCCTTCACCCTTTCTGTTTATAAATCTCAGCTGTGCATTTGTATATTTCGTCTATTCTTACATTTCACGTGGTCTTTTAAACTCAGAATAAGCTAGCTGTTCTGGAAATCTTCTTTGCTGCTTTTCTTTGTGATCTTTACCTGACCTTCCTTAGCATCTTCACCTCCAGATTCAACTTCTTCCTGCTAAGAAATATTGAAAAAAGAAGTAAATAAATGTCATTAAACATCCAATACAAATTATTTGGGAAGTATGTCTAGCAAACTAAAGTAGTCTTACAATTACATTTATCTTACATGTTTCATTTCAGCTCTGTAATCTCTGGTTAATTTGTTACCCTTTCTTGGATTCATTTTCCTCATTTGCCTGAGAAATTTTTAGGATAAGGACATAAGAATAGTCATACTGTGTAATACTTCAGCTCAATGAGGTAGCATTTGACACTGGCCATGATATGTGAATTGAAGGGTGTAGTAATTCTACATTAAATGCAGAATTTCTTTTCAAACTCTAAAAGTTTGTGGCTGAAGGACTACCTATGTCAGAGGCTATTTCTTTTCATATAAGGAATTTCTTTCTCTCGAGAATTTAACCTGGAGGAGGCATCTGAATTTTCACCATTCACATCATCCTGTTTCATTAGATCCCACACCTTAATGGGGAGAGGATCCTTTGTTTTGTGTTTTTCACTCAATATTTACTTTCCTATTTCTTATGTAGGAAGTTATGATAATTTCTTCATAATTCTATTTATGCCACTCATGATTTTATTGATTGTATCTTCTATTGTTTTCAATTTTTCAGACTCAGGAGTTCTAGATGATTAAATCCCTTTGTAGAAACAATTTCACACATTTCACATTCCTTTTTGTCCCTGCCTGAATCTTTATATCTTCCATGTTATTCTTTACAGGATACAGAAGATCAGACCTGTACATAATTCCTAATGGAATGTGTATTACAGATTTATACAGGTTTGCTCTCTTTTCTATTTGTTTGGGTTTTTTTTTTTTTTTTTTTTTCCACAGACTGGCAAGCATTCAGTTAAACACTGCTATCCCTCCAACTTCTCATTCCTGAACAGTAGAGGCATCTTAGAACTGAACATTTCGTATATCAAGCTAGAATTATTATTGTGCAAGGCTTTGCATTTACCTGTCCTGAATTTCAACTGCCATTGTTATTAGTTAGTGTCTCATTTGGTTCACTCAGACTTAATCTTTATGACCATCCTTAATAATTTGGTATCATCAGCAAATTTTGTCATGGCCTTTTTCCAGATCACTTATGAATATGCTGGAAAGCAAAAGGATAGAACCCTGTGGACTTTTAATTTGCTATGAAAACTTCCCATTTACTCTTACCTTTTTCCTTTCTTTTGAATGATTATTTATCTATGGAAGAACCTTTTCTCTTATTTCATGATTTCATATTTTCCTTAAGAGCCTATGGTGAGAACTTTTCTGGGAGCCATGAAGATTAACATTAACAAGACCTCTTTTATCCATATGCTTTTCACTCCTCCAAAAAAATCTAACAATCTGTGAGTCTGGACTTCCCCTTCAAAGGGTGTGTTGATTTTTCTTTTCCTGTGTGTGCAGCAGTCCATCTGCTCCTTGGTAATGCTTCTACTCATTTTCCTGGTAGGTTTATCAATTTGAAGTTTTCATGGATGTCAGATCCTCAAATCCTTTTGATATTTGGCTACATCCCAGTAATCCAATGGAAATGCAAAGAAATGATACAACACTATTAGTTTTAGCAAAGGTATTTTATTCTTAAAATTCCAGTTAAATTGCTGTCTAAATATCATAAGAACCTGACAATTTGCTGCTGTTCATTTAATCTATTCTATCTGCACTTTGATTTGATTCAGGTCTTCTGCTGATAAAGACTACAGTGAGATCGAAATTCCAAAATTTGTAATAAAAAACAAAATACAGAAAAAATCATTTAATCTTTCTGCTCTCACTTTACATTTTTCCAGTTCTGCCCCTCAGATGTTCTTCACAGATTTCTGCTTTGATATATTTTAGGAAAGGATCTATTTTTTTTGGTGATGATATGAAGGAACCAATGATCTAGGTGCTCTTAAAGTAGCATAGGTTTAATATCTCTTTCTCAATTCAATAAGGAGCCTTTTAATAGCAGTTTGTCTGACAAAAAAAAAGTTATGGCTTGCAGATACGTGGGCGATCATACACATTAGTATAAAACCAAAAAAGAATGTTTGTCTATGTTCATATAGTTATTCTACTAGTTAATCTATTTGTGAATGAATCGGGAGTGTCAACAATGTTGTGGGTCTCTTTCTCAGATATGAACTCAAGTTGCATCACAGATATTCATTTTGTGTTTATCTTGTTCTTCACATTGCGTTTTTCAGACCAGGAAGTTGTTCTCAGATGTTTGGTAAACCCAAAAGAAACTTGGATCCCCTCCTCTCAGTGGAGAAGAATAAATTAAGTTTATTTTCAGCATAGTTTGGGGCACCTTTTGAGTTACAAGTCCTACAAGTCCTGAAACGGTGTCTTGCCAATTTTCCTATGAAACCATGACCTGCAGAGGCCCTGTGGACTTTACCATTTGTTCACATGGTGGGTGGTTCTTCTCCTACGTTCCCAGGCTGGGAAGACCCATGAGGGAACTCCTGTTTGGCACCAGAGCAAATAAATCAATGAGTTGTGCGTGTTTCTATGAACAGAGGTCATTTTTCCATGCTAGAAACTATAGCATAGATTCACAGAATCATGACTTAGGTTGGAAAAGACTTTTAAAGATTATCTAGTCCAACCCTGGTGTCTTGAGAGTTCAGGTTAAGGAAGAATAGATTTGAATTCTTTTATTGACATTTTAATACATAAGCAAAGGAATATATTTTAGGAATACAGTTTCTTGCCTATATCATACAGTTGTCCTGTTTTTCTGCTTCAAAGAAAGGCGAGATTTTCTCACAGCTGCTTTCTGTTAATTGAAAGGTTCAAATTTTAGAGGACTGTTTTATTTTTCCTTTGCTGTAGTTAAATTACTTAAATTGACACCTTTCAGAATCTATTTCTCCTATTTAAGTGTCCTGTGGTAGTTCTTTGTTTCGTGTGTGAGCATTAGCCCAGATTTACTGTAGACATTTTAACAAAGAGTAGGCAGCTGTAGCTGTGCCTTTCTAATGTCAAACAATCTCAGTCAGCATGCCTGTTCTTCCTGTATAGATTATTTTAGTTTGTGTTTGGTTTTTCTGTGGAGCCACAAGGGATACAACACTATCCCACCTGCAATGTCTAAACCCTTACACTGTCGAGTTTCTCAATGTGCCTGTAGAAAACCTAAACATGCAAATCCCGTATTGGAAGGCTAGCACAAGTAAGGCTGGTTTCCGCAGCACAGCTTTGAACAATTCTAAGTATTCCTGTCATGTTGCATTTTACATAACATTGCCATTATACACGGAATTCATTCAGACATCTCAGAGGTGAACATAATGGGTGTCATGATGAGGAATTAGAAACCATTAGGAATGCTTGCTGGCCCTAGTGAGATCAGAAATACAAAGAATCAATTAATAGCTCTGCCAGTCAGTCTATCGTGCAGATCCCAGTGAGGGAGATAAAGCATTTTTGTCCAGGTAACAATCACATCTTCTGTTTATATGTTTCTTCTTAAATGAACTGTATGTTTCACATGCTTGCTTTCTCATTACTTTACTAATTAAACAAAAAAAAACCCCAACTACTAAAAAAAAGGAGAAATCACAC
>NW_008237447.1:6169516-6196996 GCF_000691975.1 Corvus brachyrhynchos
TTGCTTCTAAAGCAAGGTTTCCCCAGCCCACGCATGGCTCCTGGTGAGTTGGTGGGTTTATGCCTTTGCTGAGGCCCAGGCTTCTCTTGAGACCTGAAGGAAAGTGGGAAGAAGGGGCAGGACTTCTGTTTTTCTATAATTTGCTCTGCTAAATCTGGAGTTCTCATGATTTGTGAATCATGGCTCTGTAAATAGATGGAAATTATACTTGCAGGAGCCGTAGCAGTTCCTGCTCCTGCTCCACTTGCAGGCGAATGGGATCACCGAGCTGGGAGAAAGTTTCCCGCAGATCCAAGTCAGCAGCCAGAAGGTATCAGGAGCCTGTTTTTCTGGGGAAAATGGAATTCTAGCCCCTGCAGGGAACAGGACATTTAGCTGAGTGCTGAGGTCAGCAGGAGCTGAAAAACAGAAGCTGGTACTTTTTAGAGGGATGAGAGACTGCAATCACAGGTGACTCCCAGGAGAGGCCCTTCCAAGGCACCTGTAGGATGGCACCTACAGCACTATTCCCCAGTCGAGTGGCGGTGGCACCATGAAGTTAAAAACCCCGATTCACATCCTAGAAATGGTAGTACCCACATAATGGCTTCCTGAAAACACCTTGTGCTCTATATTCTGCTTCACATGCTGCTTCTTGTTTAAAATGAAAGGCAAGTCAATGATAAACCTTGAAAAAGAAGTTGAGATATGAGACTTCTACATTTCCAAAGTAAATGGTGACTTTTTTTATACACGTAGGAACCTCCTCAAAGTATTCCATACAGGTTTTCAAAGAAGTTAGGTCTGTATGTAGATGTTGAAGAGACTCCCTCTCTTCCTTTGGCCATGCATAAGTATTTCCACAGCTGAAAAGCATCTTGAAGGGATATCCAGAAGCTTGACCCCTGCGATAATCTCTGCTCTGATTCAGGTAGGTAGTCCTTCCAAATCAGGGTTTCTCAGCAAGGTGAGATGGTTCTGTGAATCTTCCCATAGTATTGAAAGTTGTAAGTACTAAAAGCTGAGCTGTGAAGCAGAGATTTTACAGAATAGATGTTTTACATTTTTTGTTTAATTTGGTATGCTGAATGGAATGGAACAGAATGGCACCCTTATAGGTCATACCAAGGCACCAGTTTCCCCAGCTGCTGGCAGGCAACACCTAATGCTGGTGCAGTGGTAGGGCTGGTCCCTTCCTGATGCTGCAGGAGCTCTGCCCAGTGACGTTCACATCACTGGTAAGTAGTTTTGTGCAACAGAATGTCATCTTGGAATTAAGCGGGAAGGTAAATTTAGCTTTAAGCTGGAAAAAAAATTGTATTGCCTTGAGTGTATAATTTTTTTTTTAGAGCGGAATTTAAAAAAAGTAGGTCAGTATGCTTTGCAAATATTGGTGCAATTCCTCTATAGAACCTTTCATAGCAGTCTTTTTAAAGGAACTTCATCAATTTTTTTTACACTGGATGGTAATTTTCATCGTTATCACTTAGAAGAATTCATAAACATTCATGGCAATAGGAAAATTTATTTCAATTCCAACTCTTTGGTAAATGGTCACTTGCTAGTGAAGGAAAGGGAAATATTTATTTTATTCTTGTTTGTTGACTTTCAAATAATCACCCTGTTAATGTTTGAAGGTGACTTTCAAATCTTTATATAATATTAGCAGTGGACTTTGTAAGTGGTTAGTCTTGTGGATCTATATGAAAACATCAATAGCTATTCTTCAGCCTTTTACTGAAAACTTTTTTCCTCCTTTTTACTGTAGGTAAGAAAGATTGACCTAAATAACTCTTTCACGGGAAACTGTAGAATGTGGGACATGCAGTGCCCATTGCAGCGTTTCTTAGGTATTCTGAATTGAATCAAATAAGCCTCAAAGAGCAAAATAATCAGAGATGCTCTCTGAACAAATAATGAAATGAAAATGAACTCTAATAACACGATCAAATTTCTTGCCAAAACCATCATAGTAAGAAATACTTTTGCTTTGAATGGCATATTTTACTCTAAAATACTTTCACTTAGAATATTCCAGTGGTGAGTATCCTAGATTCCACCTTAAAGCTTTCGTTTTATCTTTCTCTATGTAGGTTATAGAGTGAACAGCACTTGGATCAGAAATCTCATTGTGCATATTAATCTGAGGGGGATATTTTCACTGCTCATACGTGGGTTTTGAGACAATGATTTAAAAAGGGATGGGATTTTTCCTTTGTCCTCTATGGATAGTTACTATAATTGCCATGAATTTGGCCAGGTGTAGCTAAATAATATTTCAGGCAAAGAACTAAGAGCAAAGCTTTTTGCACAATAATTTTCTGGGTGAGGTTCAACAAAATGAAAACTCATCAGAAATCCTGCTGGGATTCCATCAGCAAGCTTTTATTTGCAGTTGCTGGTACACCTGCTTACACAGTAACAGTACACCAGTGAGTTAAGTCACTATGCCAATGTAAATTAGCTTTATTCTGAATCAAACACTAAATTTTAAAACATATGATGAAATTAAAAAAACCTTTCTTTAATACCACTAGATGCATGCAGGAGACTGATGGGACTCAAAAAAACCCCTAAAACCTGCACATTTATCCTGGTCTTTTCTATTGCTGCTGTTTTGAATGCTGAAATATCCCATAAGAGTACCTAGTCTATTTATAGGATGTATTTGGAATATATGTTTTCCTCCTTTGCTATAACTAGATTTTCTTTAGCCGGAGCCTTTCCATCTGTGATTTTTTTTTTTTTTTCCCCAAACTTAGTGCTGCATTTTAGTCTGGGGAAAAACTGTTGAAAGTGGCCTTTTCTGTTTATTTAATACTATCTCTCCTTACCCTCAAATGGACTGTGATTTTCATAAGAGCAGTATGTCCTGTGTGTGCTTGCGTGTTTGGTGATGCAATTGTTAATTTTAGAAAGGGATTTAACATCAAAATTAATTTCTCGGTGCCATGGACTGATTTCTGCTGCTAGAACCCTAACAACATTAAAAAAAAAAAATCAGAATAAAATAAGAACTAATTAAAAAAATAATAAAAATTTATTTTGTGTACTGGCATTATCAAGGTATTGTGGGAGAATCAGCTGCGCAAATCTCGCTGAAACTCGTCCTTCCTTATAGTCCTTTGAAAATCTCAGCCTGTGCCAACAAGCACTCAGTGATCACAAAGAGGTGGGGGATTTTCAACCTGAATAGAGTAGCAAGAATTCAGATGTCAAGCTATGCAACAACAATAGAGATCTAAATTTTATCCTGTATTTCAGTCTTCAGCACGTTTCAAATTTATTCAAACATTCTTTTCCCTTAAGTGCTTTTCCTTTGTTTCCAGGAACTAAGCACAGATCTACCCTGGATTCTGCCAGCACAGCTATTTCAGTCAGGAGTGTGAAGGCAAAGCTGTGGTGACAGAAGAGCAAGTAAGACACTTGTTCTGGCACTGAGGCCCCTGGCATCTTGTGTGAGCACACACGGAGGGTAACAAATGCTCAGGAAGCATCAAGCTCACATAGAGCTCAGTCAGAGTGAGAAAAGCCCTTTTTGCAGATGGAGATGGGTGGTGGTGCATCAGCAGGACCCTGTCGTGCATCCCCACGAGTCTGTGGGGTAAAATCCTGGAGCACTGTTGTCACCCTTGGATTTTGAAGCCCATGTTGTCTGTTCCATAGACACTGGTTCATTCCAGGACTGCTCTTGAAGGAATCCAGGTTTGTTCTCGTGACAGGCTGAATCACTCTTCATGAGCACTTTTTTTTAGATAATACAGATGAAGCTGTGGGGTTTTACCCTCTCTTCTCAAGCTTTCAGTACCATCCTTGCAGACTCTATGCTCAGATATTTCATTTTTTCTCATGAAAGCATCCTGCGTTACTTGTTTAAACAAAACCAAAGCACACACACACAAAAATCCCTAAGACAATGAAAAATCCCAAGCTGATCTTGCTTTAGCAAGGGTTTGAACTAGCTGATTTCAAAAGGTCCCTTCCAGCCTCAACTATTCTTCAATTCTGTGCCATGCTCTCTCTACCCACATATAAAGGTGTTTCTATCAGGACAGTAATACCAAAACTGCTGTTCTATCTACTCTGGAATGTTTTTCCTGTTGATGGCAGGACTAGTGTAGGGTTAGGCACAGTGTGGATTCATAGGCAACATAAGCACTGGATGCAGCATGGTATCAGCTCTCTGACTTCAGGAGAAGTGCAGAGACATTCACCTCCCATTTTCCTTTGTGGTGCTCCTCAAGCTGTGACAGCTTGTCACTATAAATTTCTGCTCCTTAAAGGTAAAGCTTTCAGATGCTAAGGATGTTGGTTGTGTACTGCTCTTTTAGTTCTACTAGGAAACTACAATTGGCCTCGGTGCTGATTACTCACATCAAAGAATGCCAGATCTGGACTTCAATTCATATTCAAAATCTGCCCACAGGAAAATAACTTGTCCAGAGCTAAGTAAATAGAAGGGTTTGCAGTGTATGTGCAGACAGATTTTTTTGTGGCACGGGGCTGCCTATTTCATCAGGAAACCAAGCGAACCACAGGACAACTTGTGTTTTGAGCCAGTTTCATTTCATGCTGCTGTCAGAGAGTTCTGGATTCCATGGGAAAACAGTTATCATTGCCTGATGGCAATGATGCGCTGGAACAGCTTCTTCTTGCTGGGGTTATAAGCTTCCCTTTTTTAGCAGACTGTGGTACAGTTTCCCCCCTGTACACCAAGATACTGAATACCAAGTACTGCCCCAGTGTAGCATCACTTGTAGTCAGCAGGCTGGATCCCATGTTAAAGCTGGCAAGCCAAAATAATAATTTTTAAGAAACTGGAAATCCTTTGGTTGGGTCAAATTCTTCCAGGAAGCAGCATGCTTGGTTTTCATCCTGCCTTTCCCCCAAGTGCATTGCACATGCAACAGGAATATTTTTAGCTTAGGAGATACACGATCATAAACATTTTGACAATGAGAAGCAAACCTTGTTCAAAAATGTCTTTGACTGTATTGGTGGTCTCCAGATTAATTTTTCCAGGCTGTTTTGTTTCCCACGGAAGGTATGCATGCACCATAGAGAATGTATCCATAAAAGGTGAGCTCCTGAGGGTGATTGTGGCTCCTTTGTGCTGCCTCAGGAGACCTTTTTGGTAAAACCCTTGTACGATTTCTTTCCTTGTTCTTGCCTTTTATTGTACACATTTTCAATATTCACTAAAACTCTATTGCCATAACTGGTAAACAGCTGTTTTAAGTAAAACATTTATATTCAGCTCATTAAAATAGATTAGTTTGACAATATAGTAAATTCATCAGCTTTCATTGTATTTGGGAATGTGAGCTATAGAAAAACACCAGCACTCACATGCTGCTTTTCCACTAATGAATGGACCTAAGGACAAGGTAGTTGGTGAGATTGGCAGCTGGATCTAAACTTTTTGGAGGTTGTCACCAGCTGTTATAAAATAGCCAGGTTGGTGAAAAGCAAAACAAAACAAAACAATCTTTTTCATTGTTCAAATATGAGTGGAACAGTTCATCCCAGCATTGTTTGCAAAGAGTAGGAGTGACAGAAAAATTACTATGCAGCTGGAAAGCCAAAGACAGAATGGACAAAGGTTGAGTGAGTCTCTCCCAAGTAAGAAGCAAAGAGAAAATCTGCATGGAAATCCTGCATCTCCACTGACTAGAGATATATTTTGCTGTAGATGATGAGCTGAGCTGATTCTGTTTACAGTTAAATCTTTTACACAAACCTGGTAATATTAACAAGGAAATTTACAGGTATGTTTAGGTTAAGATTGGTTATATTTGTGACAGCTGTGCTTGCTATCAAACAAGTGTGAGGTCCCTGCTTAATGTAAAACACTTGGCTAGAATCAAGGCTTGACAAACAAAACAATGACAAAAGAATTACAAACAAACAAAACAACAAATCCCCTGCCCCAATTCCGCCCAAAAATAGATAGAACTACCTGTGAGTGTGTCAGTTTGGTTTTTTTTCATGCATTGTTATACCTGTATGGCCAGCATTTAAGATGTAGAGTAAAATCAAGCCAGGATCGTTGTCATCTGGATGAATGGGAAAAAACTCTTCTCTCACTGAATCCCTACACTCATCCTAGTGTGGGGACTTGTTGACTGACAGATTGCCAGTTGCAAAAATGAGAATTATGTGAAGGATTACAGTTGTGTGTTCATGAGGTGAAGGGCTTCAAGGAGTCAGAGAGCAGTAACCAATGTAAACTCCTGTTTTACAACTACAGGGAAACTAAAAATAAGCTCATCCTGATCTAAAAATCAGGTACACTTTGTTATTAGGATCTGTAGGGTTGTGGCCACATTAAGGAGCCAGACACAAAGCATCTCTAATCCAAAAGAAGTATTTTCATGCTTCTGAGCCAGATTTTGGCAATAAGATTTTAGGAATAGGATTTAGTTCTAGATTTGAATGAAAAAACTCTCCATATTTGAAACACTAAGTGTTTTTTCTTCATGCTTTCTCTATTTAATGCTCTTTCAAAGAAATTTAATGGTAGTATCTGCTCAGTAAATTGCTTGCCTGAAAGAGAATCCAAGGTGTGTATTTTAATGTGTTGAACAGAGCACGTGACAGTCTGGTGCGGCCACCTGAAAAGGAGCGTGCATCAACTACAGCAACATTGAGTGTTTCAATTAGCTCATGAGATAGATGAACCTAATAGTTCATTTTTAGAATCTTATAGGCAATGAAATAATAATAATAATAATAATAATAATAAAAAGGTCAAGTATTGTACAGCTTTACTGCACATGTTCTGCTGATAAATGACCTTTGCATATGGTACTTCCAAATGATTTAGCGACAATATAGCTCCTGCTACATTTTACCCTCCTGAAAAAGTTTTCTTTCCTTCACAAAAGATTATTTAGCTTTAGACAAGAAATAAACAATTGAAATAATTCCTTTGTTCCTGTGTGTGAAAGTGCAACAGTAAAAGTGGCAAATTATCAACAGGATGACACAAAATAGCTGACATTCAAACATTTTTTTTGTGAGATGTAGCAGTCTATTCAAAGCAAGAATATTGGAAACATATATTTAGGGTGAATAAATTTAATGTTACTATCTAGAGAAAAATAACCCCTTGGTGATCTGATTTTTATAAAATACATAAATAGTTTCTGAGAATTAGTTGTAGAAACAATATGTCTTATTCCTCTGTTTCCCTTATGTAATAACATTGTGGTCCTGAGGGATGACAAGAAAAAATAGTTTCATTTACTAGGGGTTGAATTTTAGTGGTTTTAATTTTGTGACTATTTTCTATTTGCAATTTTTGTCCAAGGCAACAAGAAAAAGTTTAGTAGCTTTGTTGATTCTATACATCTTTCCATGATTGCTTGTGTTTTGTTATTTATTCTCAATATTTCCTTCCATAAATAATTGATACTGTAACATCTACATATTGAAATCTGTAGTAATCACTGAGCAAGTGATCAAGTCTATAAATAAAAAGAATAAATACCTCTGAGTGTATATGTTGACAGTGGCTGGAGATACAAGTCTCCTCACCCCTTACAAAGACTACAAAACAACTAATCCTGCATAAAGACCTTACAAGACAGACATTTTCTGCAGGAAACATGGTGATTTAGTTCTTATTTTCTTCAAAGATGCAGGATCAGGTTCTGGGAAGTAATAATCTGAACATTCACCACCATCTCTGCATATACCTATTGTACATCCAAATCCAATGTTTAGATGTTGCAGAACATGTTTAATGTGCTAGTGTTGTTAATCTTATTTCGTGAGCCACGGAACTATTTAGCCTGGGAAGAAGGGAAAGGTGTTTTTAAAGCCATTTATTCATCATATGATGTTTGATGGATGTTAGCTTGTACTTACTGAGGAAACTGCATCTACAAAGGGAAATGATGCCATGCTTGGGACCTTTGAAATAAGAACAGGAATAGAAATTTAAATGAACTGTTCTGCAACAGCTTTAATTTTTGAATTTTTGAATTTCCCATTGTATTTTCCTGTTTAAAAATCCTTTTGTGTTGCACACTACTCAGACACTGAAAAATAGACAGATAATGTTTCAAAGAAATCATAATATGTAGCTCATATTCCATTATTATTTTGTTTTGTGTCAGATAACCAGATACTATTTTTTCAGAGCTTTAGTAAGCATTCAATATATCCCTGTATGGAGAATATTGTATTGTTTATAGCTATAATGCTGTTAGATTTTAGTGAAATATTAGCTATGAGTAAGGAGTGGAGGGAACCTCATTTAATATATATGTCCCAGGAATCACTTTTTATGGTTTTATATATAAAGAATCCAAGAGAACCTCAGCATAACCTCCACAAAGAAAACTCTTATTGTTATGTTTCATCATTGAGAAATGTTTATGAGTCCCATAAGATTTAACTCACATGTTTAAATAATTTGTGTAACCTTTTGGCCATGTAATTTATTTGATTTATCTGAAGTGATTGTAGACAAGAAATTTCACCAGCTCTGCTTTGTTTGAGAGTCTTTTCATAAAGCAGTGGAAAGAAAATAGTTATCAAATAATATTAGGCTTAAAATTATTGTAAGCAGCCCCCACAAAAGCTAGGCAAATTATGGGGTTTTCTCCTAATTTCAGACATATTGCATATTTGGCCTAAATGCTTGGTATTTGATATGAAGAGACAGAGTGAGGATTTGCTGGCAATAAAGCATGTCTTTCTAAAGTGAAGGAAATTTGCAACAGCACCTGCATGAATCCACCAGGGGATCACGGGGACACTCCTTTGGGAGTCCCCACGTCATGGACAGGCACAGATGCATCCATGTGCTCTCTCAACTATGAGGACTGCAGTCTGTTTCTCAACATGTTTTTTTACATTCAGAGTTCCCAGGTAAACCTTTTCCCTTTATGTTAATATTAAATGCTTCAGCATTAATATCCAGCCCTGTTACAGTTTGATTTATATCAATAGTACCCTATACATGTACTAATCAAGCATAAATATAGTTAGCAAGCTCTTGTATGCAGCCCAGGATACAGTCTGAAAAGTTCCCTTTCTCTGTGCTGACACTTGAGGTGCCTGGGTGTATTTTGGGTATGGCATTGGCTGCAGTACCTCCTACAGAGACATCTTTTTCTCTTCAGGTGCATGTGCACAAAGCAGCAAAGCAGAGAAGTTATGCAGGCATGTAACTGCAGAGCTGGCAAAAACCAGTCCTCTCTATCCTCAACCAGCTTCTCAGATGAGTTTTTTACTTACTTACATGAGAAGTAAGTGACAGAAGGCACTGATTGAAAGATTGCTTAGTACTAATGAAAGGCCTTAAGTTAGAGAGACATCTTCCAAAAAGCACGCCTAAATTATACCCCTTCTTGTCAAGCCATGGAGGGTTTGCACAGCGTATAACTTAGCTTTTCAGCTCAAAGGAGCACACACATACCAAGGGTGGTCCCAGTCAGAGTTCCTTCAGGATTTCATAAAATGTGTAAGAAGGATGAGGACATTGTTGAAATAAAAGAATTTGGATGTGATAATTTTCAAAACCTGGTACAAAGCAGCAGCAATCTCAGCGAAGTCAGAGGAGTTATTTTGATATAAAAGTGCAAAGAGGACTGAAGGCAGAACTGTCAAATTAGTTCTCTTTAGTCTCATAGTGATAAAAGCTCATGACTACTTATTATGCTTTGAAGAAAGATATTCCTAGTGAATTTATTAGTGAAAAGAAGGTGCTTTGATTTGTGATCTTTCCTAGACAAACATTTTTTGCTATAATTCCTGGAGGACTCACAACTGAAAGGATTCATCCTCGTAATAATGTGCTAATGTACCTGGCAATAATGATCATTTTAGACTACTAAGAGTTTATGAGGATTAACAGGACAAATGCTTCAAAAGAAGCAAGAACAGTTCAGCTATGGCAAACAAAATCTTTTGCCTCTTTCAAGATGAATTATTACAAATAAGAGAATATTAGGTGGTGGTACTAAACTTGGATGTTACTTTTTGTTTTCTTTCACTCATAAGCACATTTTTTACCTTGAAAACCTATCCAACTGTGTGTTTTTGTACTGTTTGCATTTCCTCCCCATCTTTTAGCACAGTCTTTCCTTGGTGGCTCTGCACATAACAGAGAGTTCCTACTCTGAGGTAGGGCACAGAAGCGGTGAAAACTCTCCTACATAAAGAATATTTAAATTCTGCACTGGTGCTGTAGGAGGGAATAACTCATGGGGCCATGAACAGCTAATAAAAATAGAGCAAATCTTGGTATCCTCTCCTTGTGATTGGCCAGGGCAAAACAGCATACAGTCTCAGTATACAGGAGAGAAAGAACTTTACTTAAGCTGTACTTAGAGGACAGCAGGTCTCTGTTCTTTGGTCTGCTCAGCTTTATCTGCTCATCTGAATTGTGTCTAAACAGGTCTACATAGATCTGTTGAGAGTCAAGCCTGGTAAGTAAAGTATGAGTTCAAACTTGATTCGTCTTTGGTGCATCTGTTTTGTGGTAAGTGTTTTGATGAGTGGGAACAGGAAATGTTAACACCTTGTAGGATGATTTGCTATGTGAGAAAACTCCATTTCACAGCAAAATAAATAGCAACCCATCCAACTTTGCAACTGCCAAAGAAGTCTCCCAATAGCCCGCAGAGCAGAGAGGGTAGGTTGAACTCCAGTGTGCCTAAAAATAATGCAGGAGAGCTGATGATTTGTCATAATTCCTATGGATTACCAAAAGTTTCATTCGTGGCCAAAAAGCCTTCGAGACTGAAGTGGTTATAGCTATCTCTTAGAAGTACCTGTCAAAGACACTGAAGTCTATTTATCTTTTACTACATTTTAGGAACATCTTGAATTGTCATACTCCACCTGTTCTCACAACCATAATGTTTTTCACTAATCAAAAACCATCAGATTTGTAGCCTCAAGGCACGATCAAGGTGTCAAACAGAATTTGATTTTTACCACTTTATATTCCTATGAAGTGCAGATGACTCTGTCTTGGCAGCAATATTCCATACAGAAGCAAATTCTCAGGGCTTCCAGGTACAATAAATGGTCCTCATCAGAGAGTTTGTGCAATACATCTGGACGTAACATTGAGGAAGTAAGCCAGAAGGATTGCACTTTGCAATCCCAATGTGTGTTTGATGTGAGAAGGCAAGGAGATACAAAGAATATTTAATATAACCAAGGACAGTTACATTCGGAACAAAATAGCATTTATTAACGTTGTTGTGTTTTTATAATCAAGTATGTTCTTAAAGTAGTACAGGTCATACTCTTGTTCAGCTGTCTGTAAATTTTATTTTGAAAATTCAGTAAAGCCTCAGCCTCAGTGAAGTCAATAAGCCACCTGACAAAGAGCCAAGAGTTTTTTGACTTTGACTGTTGGAAGAGAGAGGGGATCCCTTCTGACAGTCTGTAGAAAATACTTAGGCTATGACACAGGACACAGTCTTTAATTTCTAAGAGTCTTGAAGAAACCAAAGACAAGGTATTGCCTCCAAATTCATTGACTACAGCTATTTCAAAGTAATTAGACATGCACAAAATTTTCTGCTTTTAAGGTTTTTGACTACTTCCATTATTAAACACTATTTTGATGAAAATGACTGTTGTTGAATCTTTTGTGTTTCCCACCTACCTCATAGCTCTCATAAAACCTGCAAATTGAAATTTTGAAAATCCCCTGCGCTTCTCTATCACCGGTGTGTTTGCAAAAAGTAATTTCTGATAACAATGTATTTACTGTAGTTGATCTTACCACTGCCTGTATTACAATTCATTAATTATTCCTTTTTCTTGACACCTAATTTCCAGAGGTTAAAATTTCATAGGAAGTATTATCATCAGCATATTGCATTTGTTCTCCTGTTTGATATTTGTTGGTGCCATTTTCTGCCTCTTTTACGAGAAATACCGGAGGTGGTATTTTGCTTCAGTTACTTGTTCATTTTTGAGCTACCTAAATGTTTAATCTTTACAGAAGGAAAATAAATGTCTTCAAATAGCTTAATAGCTATTTGAAGGACCCTTATTCCTTTCCCTAGCATTTTGCCTGAATTTGTATTTTTGGCTATGTGAAGCAATTGAATTCCTGCTTTCATCAGAGTTTTCCAGTACGAAGTGTCTAGATGTTAATGATAGAGCACTACAGGAATCTTTCTTCCAGAAGGTATAGCCCTCGAACAGCTTTGAATCATACATTTTAATCTTTCTGGGTTCAGGTGGTCAGCAGGCTATCTATTTCAGCCCCCATGCTTCATTATCTGAACATTAGAGTAGTGCTGGAAAAAGGTAGACCCCCAATGAATCTTATGAAAATATTGCGGTGTTCAAATGCATTATACTATTGGTATTAATAAGATGAAAAATTAGACAGTACAAAGCATGCAATGACATTTTTCAGTTCACAAAAAGAAGCTTTCTTCAGAATATATCTGAAGGAAAATATGACAGCAGGGAAATAGATCTAAAAACGTTTTTTTTTAAGCTTGTGAACCAAAGAATGATGGTAAAGAATGTAGAGTTAAAATACATAGGTGAAATAGCTGCATATTTCACAAAACAGAAGAAAAGTCTGCATCGAGGTTGCTAAATGATATGTTTTTATACAGAGATGGTCTGCTAAATGAAATTTCAGCATGTTACAGAGGTGCAAAAGAATCAAAGAATAATTGAAGTATTTCTATTTATGAAAGTACCTAGAATTTCATCCTCTTTAAAAAAGTCTGAAGCCTTCTTTACTGGGAGGGATCATATTGCAACAAAGAAAAAAAATTGCCAGAGAACTCAAGTCAGAAGATGGGACTACATATTATAAAAAGAAATTGATTCAGTTTAGCACAGTGCATATAATGCAAAGCTGAGGAAAATATGTATGGTTAATATGGTTTAATATGGTTTAAATAATGATTTTTCTGGATATTTGTGTTAAGTAGCAGTACTGGGGAAGGTGGTGTATAATTTCTTTCTGCTGGTGAAGGCAGAATGTCTCTGCCCCCCTGTATTGGGAACAGGGTCACTGCTTAAGCTATGAGACCTTCCCCATCCAGGGAAAAGGGCCAGTTCTTTAGTATGTGATCTGTCTTTTTAAATCCTACTGTTAAAGGCAACTCATGGAACACAAAGGCAAAATCTGTAGCATATTAGCAAAACAGCCACTGTTTCAATGGCAATAGGCAATAGCACCAAGTCCCATGTGACCAGCTCTCTTGAATTCTTCTGTATGACCAAGGGTGATGAAAATGTTTTCTTATGGATTGCTCTAACACAGAAAGATTTGTGGTTTGATCACTTAAACAAGTATTTCTTCCCAGTGCTTCTCTAGCAGTGAAAGCCTTCACGCTGAAGCCACTGGGGCATTTTTGAGAAACGTTTTCATGCCTGACTTAAAGCAATGAGGTGACTTCAACTAACCAGCATTTGTCCTTATACCAAAAATCTCTTAACCCTTAAACCACTTAGGAGGCAAAAGACTAGCATAATTATGGAATAAAGTGGTTGGCTTGCAGTCAGATTACATGGGGTAGAAAAGGTATGCATGAGACACCTGTATCCACAATGTCAAACTTCAAAGCAGTTTAGCCATATTTAAAAATAATATCTTTTCAGCTATATGGTTTGGTATTAAAACTCTGCTGTTTCTATCTGAAAAAAAACACCAGCACTGCAGAAAAGCCAGTAGTGTCCAATTATATGTAAGGATAATACTTTTACTTTTTGTAATCCATTCTCATTTCAATCTCTTGTCTGTCTTTTCTGCTCCGTGTCCTAGGAGAAAAAGAAAAGACAAACATAAAGAGCACAGAAGTTACAGAAAGAACCTTAAACAAAGCTCAGGTCTCTAATTTTACTGTTCATATGTACGTTCTCTTTTCTTGAATGGTGCAATGAAGAAAATAATGCATGTGAAAAGTCAGGGAATATTTTATGATATGCTAATATGACTGATTCAGATAAAGAATTGCACCAAATGGTACAGTTGCTCATATTTCAATATCCTTGGGGAGAGTTTTACCAAAACAACTTAGTCCACAGAGTTACTACAAAATCAGATCAGCAGGTGAGGCCATGCAAATAAGTTATCACAAGTCCTTTACACTTCACAGTCTACAGCAAATACACACACTCCTACATGCCAACCACTGACTGGGTTAGAGACTGGACAAAAAAAAATCACTATTGACATTAGAAATTGAAAACATTTTTTTTTCTGGCTACTTGAGTGGTTGCATGGGAGCAGCTACTAATCCCACCGCTGTGCTGAATTGGGAGTAAAATGGGAATGGCTTTGATGAACATAAGTAATATTTTGCTGTACGTTATACACCACAATACAGAAGTAGAGAGTCAGAAGACAAGAAGATAAATCTGCCCTGTTCATGGGTTGGAGAGAAGAAAATTCTCATATAAAAGAGATTGTTGTTATTGTTGGAGAAAGAGGGCTATTCTCGAACACAGAAGCTGTTAAGAAACAGGCTTGGAAATGGTTTGGAAGGAAAATGATTTTTTTCCTTCTTGCCATCTAGTTCTGGGGAAATAATTCTTTATGTGAATTTTTTTTTAAATGGCTAAGCTAAATACATTTCACCTAAGAAATAACGAACTGCCATTATATGTAATTCTTCCCAGCAGTTAAGCTACTGTGTCACAGACTTTTTAATTAAATTGAAATATGGTGTTAAAGCATGGCTTAACAAAGTTTAATGGTGTTATTACCATTATTGTATTGCACAATCATTTGAACAAGACAAAAATCAAAATTAGAAAAAGACAAAATCATACTGCACTACAGTACAAGGTTATCAAGTATATTGGTCCCTTACCAAAGACTTGCTGTTGGTAGAAGGTCTCTCTGCTTCAAGGAGAACCTTGAGAGGTGTCCCAGCTCAAGGGGAGATCACTGGTGCAGCCAGGCTACTTAGCGGGGAGAACTCAGACTCACTTAGACTGTCATAATTATGGAATAAAGTGGTTGGCTTGCAGTCAAATTACATGGGGTGGAAAAGGTATGCATCAGACTCCTTGCATCCACAAGTTTCTTTGTTCCTTGATCAATGAGTCTGGGAAAAGCCACCCGCTGTTTATGTGCTGATCGCATGATCCTGTTCCAAGCCCATCTGCATTGATGCTCACTGTGTCACTCTGCTCCTGAGAGGGTTTTCAGACAACAGATTGGAACTGGAGATGTTCTTGGCCTGGTTACAGCTCAGCCCTTTGCCTCCTTTGGAGCTTGTTGTTCTGCTCCTAGTTTGGTTAAGGAGTTGAGTGTATCCACCAGAGAAGATAATATTTAACTGGTTGAGCCAAAAGACAGAAGTACCAGCAGGATGGGGCAAAATTTTCTTTCTCAATAACATATTCAAACCCAAAAGGTACGGCAGGAAGTACTATAAACACGAAGCTGGTCAAAAGCTAGAACACATTGGGCTTTGTTGTCCCTTCTGAAATGTGGTAACTGAAGCAGGGGATAAAAGAGTTTGAACACTGATATTATATAAAATAAATGATCTATATGTCAAGTATAAAGTTGTAACAAAAAATGTTTAGATTTCAGTGACTTGGTAAAAAATCTTTATTTTGATTTATTCCCAGACAGTTTTCAATCTGTCTGTGAACAATGAACCCACAGTATTAATAGGACACTACAC
Source organism: Corvus brachyrhynchos (assembly GCF_000691975.1). NCBI lineage: Eukaryota > Metazoa > Chordata > Aves > Passeriformes > Corvidae > Corvus > Corvus brachyrhynchos. The sequence continues at coordinate 6,185,140 of NW_008237447.1, forward strand.
AATGTGTTTTCTTCTTTATAACAGTGTAAAAGAATACAGAAGCATTTGGGGGGAAAAAAATGAACTTAAGCTTTGAGTGTTTTATCTGGCTCCATTCCAAAACAAATGGAGCTCATGGAGGGCAGTTACTCTGGGGTGCTGAGAATATCTGTCAGGCTTAGAGTACTGAATGGTCTTTGTTCACCTCTTGGAAGATATAGTGCAGAGAGATTACAAGGGTATGTAGGGTATATTTGTATGTTATGTGTGTATATTCATTGCTGGTTGTTCTGGGAGCACATTAAAAAGTGAGAAAAGCAGAAGGTGACATTATCTTATTTTCCCCTGAATGTTTCTAAATTAAGTCAGCATTTCCTGGGGTACAAATTGGTGGTGATACATTTTTGAAGTTCCTACCTGTTCCGATTCTGTCTGAAGCTGATTGTGAAGCTGTTGCACACAAAACCACAAACATCTGTGGCTTGTAGGGTGGAAGAAGAAAAATTTCTGTATCAGCCTAATATTCATGTTTACTGTATCACAGAAGTTAAAATTTCTGTGTTATGGATTCTGAGGCAGACCAGGTTAGTGGGCTTTAAATGGAGATTATCTACAAGGAGAATGGGACATTGTTCCTGACAGATCTACGCCTCTTACTTCTTTCCATGATTTTTCTATTTACCTGCAGAGATCCCACAATAAGACCCATGGCTGGTCTTCTGCTGCAGGCCAGAGTCTAACACCCTGATTTTTTTTCTTTTGCTTTATTTTTGTTTTTCATCTCAGTGTTGTTGGACAAAGGTAATACGCTGAAGCCAGTAAAATGGAGTTGTGCTAGTATAGCAACCTGTGTGTCACATACTGCTATTTCTGCTCAATGAAATGCATGTGCTTTGCTCTCTGATTCAATGGCTTGTCCACTAGAATGGCCTTAATATTCTTCATGGGTCTTATTTGAGATAGTTTTAAAAATCTAACTACGAGAAAATGTATTCCCTCCTTGATCTGCTTTAATAGAAGTTGTGCCTAGGGATGAGAGGACGATAGATCTTCCTGTGTCTGAGTGAGATTGCTTCTTTGGAGATTCAGAAAGGTAATTTGTCTTTAAAATTATGTTGTTTAAAACTGCTTTGTTTATTTCTTAAATGCAATAAACCACAGCTGCCAGCAACAAAGAAGTAACCAGAATCTTAGAAAAATACTCAGGTACTTGGAAATTATTTCTAGGAATCTTGGAATATGGGATTTACAGGCTTATGGCATGTGCAAAAAAGAAAATCTTAGAGCTGTAAAGTAAGCCAGGCACAAACAGCTTCTGTCTACTTTCAAGTGTTTATTTCCTGTGTCCTTCTAACATCTGGCAGTGAAATAAATTCTTAAGATTGAAATGCAGCACCAGGGTTTAATTTTTCAGAGTGAATGTAGTTTAAGTGAGTTGCTGTAAATTCATTGGAATGAACAGCAGGAAAACATAAAAATTAAGTAACTACTTACTAGGATGGATCTGCTCCGATGCTCTCTCTGCAATAAAGTATCAAGCTTAGAAACTATCTTTTAGTGTGGTAGCTTATGTATTCCTAGGAGGATTCAATGTGTTTTGTTGTTTGGGTTTTTTTAATGTCTTTGAGGCATTCAGAGGCGTTCAGGCCTCCCTTTTTGTTGTTTATTCTATGCTTATTTGTCCCCTGTATTGGGCACTGGTGATGCAGCACCTTGAATCCTGTGTTTTGTTCTGGGCTCCTCACTACAGGAAAGACATTGAGGTGAGGGGCATGGAGGTCCAGAGGAGGGAAATGGAGCTGGGGAAGGGTCTGGAGCACAAATCCTGTGAGAAGCATCTGAGGGAGCTGGGGGGACTCAGCCTGGGGAAAAGGAGATTCAGGGGGAACCTTATCACTCTCTACAACTCCCTGGAAGGAGGGTGGAGCCAGGTGGGGGTTGGTCTCATCTCCTGGTAATAGGCCAAGAGGGAATCACTTCAAGTTGTGGCCGGGGAGATTTAGGTCAGATTTTATGGAAAATTTCTTTGTAGAAAGGGTTGCCAAGCATTGGAAGAGTCTGCCCAGGGAAGCGGTAGAGTTGCCGTCCTTGGAGGTATCTAAAAGAGGTGTAGATATAGCACTGGGGGACAAGGTTTAGTGTTGGACTTGGCACTGCCAGACTTATAGCTGGACTCAATGATCTTACAGGGTATTTCCAACCTAAGTGATTCCATGATTCCATACCTAACAAACACTCATTTTTTAGAGGATTGCCTGACTGCATCCCTGAATATTGAGCTTTGTGTCCTGTCAGGGGTACTCAAAGGAGATGGTAAGATTTCTGAAATACTGATTCAGTTAAAATACTGATTCTCAAACTCTCAGTTGTCACTGCCACCTGCTCTGAGAAGGAAGTAACTGTTGTTTAGTGATAGAAATGCAATTGGCTACAGCACTCAGTATTATGGGGTACACACCAGTAGATGTCCTGGATAAGATGTGGCACAGATGCATCAAAGAGCAGACCAAATGTTACTGTTAAAGAGGTAAAATATTTCCTGTGGTGAAAGAACAAGTCCCATGTCAGTAAAACACTGGTATATATGAGCTTTGGTGGCCTTCCTTATAAGATATTCTGTGCTAAACAAATTATTTTTTCATCAAAGATAATGTAATAACCAAAATGGAAAACTATTTACTTCACTAGCCACCTGCTTCCATAACAGTTTAGTGTAGTTCCCTCACAATACAGGATTGTTGTACACATTTTTTCTACCTAAAGTGTTAAGTTTCAATTTCAGTTCTGTTGCCCTCTCCAATTCTCAATGATTATTTTTTTATATATTATTGTTTTTCTATAATCTGTAGGGTGCAGTTAGTTTTATTCTCCAGGTACCTTATCTCTAATAATTCCCCTCTACATAAACCTTTTTTTCAGACCACTTTCCCTGAAATGTAAAAATATTGTTTATAAAAAGAGCAGGGGGAGAACATAAGGTCTATCATTGCATAAATCATTTCAGTCATGACATGGGAAATATTTTTAAAAGGAAGACATATCAGTAACTGAATAGATTTTGGGGGGAAAAAAGTGTTTCTAATAGGAAGCTTTTAAAGCCTTAAGGCTGAAGTTGAGGGGGAAACGTTCCTGGAGCCCCATTTATTAGCTAGTATAGAATAGGTCTCATCTCACATGCATGAAATCTACTGTTTATTCACCACATAATCACTTTGCTGGATGGAAAAGTCAGGATGCAGCTCCCAGCCTCCCTGAAATAAGAGTCACAGAGCTCTCTCTGCGTGTGTACGTCTTGCCTCCGTAAACCTGGCCAGAGCTCGTGCAGGCACAGCTCTTGTAGCTACAAACTGAGACATCAGATGGAACCTGACATTTTCCTCTCACAGAAGTCTGTGCAAATGCTAAGGCCCATGGCACAGCACTTCCCAAGCAGGTGGTACAAGGATGCCAGTAGGAGCACATCCCAAAGGCATTTCTGCAGCATGGAATAACTCACTCAACCTGCTGGAGGTTTCTAAATGAAAGATGAAGATATTCTGTTTTGGACAGCTGTTGCTACAGATTCCTATTTTTGGGTTTGTTCCATTCCATTTTAACCATTTATCAATATGGTCTGTATCATTTACATAGCTGATGGCTTTGGAAAAAAAAAGAAAAACCCAAACTAAATTCTTCCAGTCAGCATCATTTTTCTACTAAAAAAGAATGCTCAGAGAATGATAAATTACACCTCTTTTTCTTCTACTTCTTAGTCTCCTTTGAGAACAGCAAGTGATTGCTATATCACGGAGTTCTAGTTTTAAAGTCACAGTGTCAAAGTGCTCCTGCTAACTCACACGTTTTTTCCCAGCTACAGTTATTTCAGGTCTGTAGGTAGCTCTGTTTACCAACTGTAATGCCATCCAGTGAAACATTATGCTGTACTAAACTAAACTTTTCTTGTCAAAAGCCTATTTACTAATAAAACTTCACTATGAACTACATTTACAGCTGAGCATGGTAGCCGTTTTCCACGGATTAACAAAAATTTACTACCTATTTTTTTTTAATTTGGTAGTGTTTTATCATCTCCAGTAGAAGAATTACAAATCTAGCCAGTTAAGTCATATTTTTTCCAAGTTAATACTGGTACCCTTTTTCCTGAAGGATACTTAATAGCTTTAATTATGCCCATTGTTTACTAAGGAAACAGCAGCATGACACTTAAAAAGCCCCTTTGCCTTATAGTTACAGGACAAAATTCATGCAGTTGATGAAGGAGTCTCTGCATGCAGGTGTGAAACTTCAGTGCAGCTATTGCTCTGTTTTTACAGCTGTTGATCTTTCACACCTCTCAAGCAGACCATGCTGTGCAGGAATTGATACGTAGAAAATAGCTGGGCACCGTGATCAAGTATCGCTACCCTCATAATTCTTCTGCAGCTTTTCAGGATGGTATGTAAGTTTTCTTTCCACTTGTTGTAGATTAGGTACAAAAGGAATGAAATTGGTCTGATTATTTCAGGTGAAAAAGAGTCTTAGTTCCTGCTCTATATACAGTTGTGGTTTGGTTGTTGCTTTGTTGCTTGGGGTTTTTTTCTCCTTTTAATTTTGCTTATTATTATTCCAGTTGTGTAATTTTTGTTTCTAAGAAGATGAAATTCAGGTAATGATCTAAGAATATTTTACTCAAACCTTGATGAAGACACTTGAAAATTCCAGAAGCAAAACCTCTTTGAAATAATTAATTCCAAATCTTTACATAGTCCTGATGAATATTGTGACAATGCTAAGAAAGAGATATTAGCAGCTCTGTTGCCTATTTGGTAGAGACTTTTCTCATTAAAATGACTCATTGCATCATTTTGGGGTGGTGCTAAAGCCAAATATAGAGTCTTCAAGACAGCAAAGGATATTTTCATAAGAAATAGTGATGTCTGATGAGTAAAAAGGGACTAGAAAAAAAAACAAGTGTGGAACCAGATAATTTTTAAATACAGCATTGCTTAGAAGGAATAAAAGCCAGGAGCAGGGTTCCAAACCAGACTGAAAGTGGTACTACAGGAAGGGGAGGATGGCCCAAAAGTGACCATGAAGGTTACAGCCTCTGCAGTCTCTTGGGGAGCATAGGCCAGCAGCTGGCCCAGACCCAGTGAGGTGACTTCCATCACCTGGTTTAAGACCTGAGCTGAATCTTAGTCCTGGAATCAAAGCTGTTTTTCCAGAAGCTCAGGCTCCTTTCTACTGGCTCTAGACATTCAAAATCATTGCAGAAATGAGGAAAGGGTTTATTTCCTGTACTATATTACCAATAAGCTGCAGTTCATAAGAAAGCATAGTAGCCTCTCTGGTGTAAATTATTATCAGGCATCTGGGTGCATTCTAAAATTAGACCCTAATGCTGCAAGATCTGATCTCTCTCTCTGGCTTTGGGATGTTACAAACATAATTCATAGATGTTGTAATTTTCACAGAGGGAAATAGGACACAGCTGTACATCATCACCCTGAACTCTCCAGAACATTTAAGCATATACATCCCATTAAAAACACATTTTTCAGAGAATCACTAGGAAAATATTCCCTGAACCTACCTTTCTCTTATAAAATTGAATCAAATTAATAATGTAAGTAGTTCTCATGTTATTCATTGTCCATTTTATTTTAAGGAGTGCATCAATTTTTCTTAATATATCCTCAAAGAAAGAAAGAAAACTACTATCAGAGAAAGGATGGAATTTACCTATTCTTTCCAACAACAAGAAGTCTGGGTTTGATGCTTTCATTGTAATTCATGCTGTAACATTTTATGTGGCTTTCTAAACTATGCAATCTTGGATATGGAAGTATCTCTACCCTAGGGCTGGTGGGCTGGTAGCTGAGGTTGAAATAAAACTTAAATCTTTTTCTCTTTCCGTAATGCACACTATTCATGCTTCATGAAACTGTGCTGTTTGACACCTCTCCAGATAAATGCAGTGTCCTGATGATGTGTCATGCTTCATTATGTTAGGAAGTTCTCTTCCTTAGAGTTAATCAAAAGGCCAGCAGAATTTTCTCACATCATTTTATGCAAGTTTCTTTGCTGAAGGAAGATATTTTATGTCCCTCTGAAATTGCCTTTAAGAGCAATTCTATAAGTGATGAAGAGTGTGATAAGGTCAGAAGTGTGGGATGCAGCAAGAAGGTGGCCTTGTTCTCCAGTTGTTTACACAGGTGCTCTGCTAATGTGATCCTGTTGTCCTTGGGGGCCTTGTGTCTGCCTTGGGACGAGGCTGGTTTTCAGTTATGCCACCAAAGGAGACCTCCCCAGCTGACCTCTGCAACTGTGGCCCATGTAGAAGGATTGCATGAATGCAGTTCCAGAGCAGAAGTAGTAGAACACAGTAGCAAAAAAGGACCAAGTAATACAATTATGCACGTGCTGGTAGAGGAATATTATTTTATAGCTTTAGGACCATAAGAATGTATTCAAATATCAAGCTGGTTGTTATTTTAGTGCTTTAGAACATTACAAGTTCCCAGGGAGGAAGCTGGGGTTATATGTGTCGCTGATATTTATGCACGTACTTTCCTTATTCTACTTTGTATTTACAATGAATATTTTCCCTTGAGTTATTGCTGGAACCAAAACCCATCTTTAATCAGATATAAAAAATCTACTGGTACAATTTTAATGTGAGGAAGGTTAGCTTCTGTTCTTCTGAAAGTTAAGAGGTGCTTCCTTCAGTATAAATCAAATCTATCTCATCTCAGAAGTCCCATCGGACTTCTGATCTCTTTTCATTTTTTACCAAAAAGACTAATGAGGTCACCCTCTATTCTGACATCACTCTTCCCTCTTCCTGCAGGAACTACAGCAGAAGCATCACTGCTGTGTGAGAGGAATTATCCCTCAAGGTATTACATGTGGATGCTGTGAAGGACAGAAAAAACTTTCTTTGCACCAAAGCCAGAACACCAAAGAATCACAGAATGACTTGGGTTGGCAGGGACCTTAAAGACCATTTAGTTCTCACTGCCATGGACTAAACTGTGTTCAGGCCCCCATCCAGCCTGGTCTTGAACACTTTAACCTATCTCAAACTCATTTGTATTTTCCTGTAAACCCAATGAGTACAAATTTCATTTTTATGAAAACACTATTTTATTTATTTATCTTTCAAATTATTTTTAATAGGAAGTCTTTTGTATTTGCCTTCTCTGAGCATCTGAGTTAAATCCTCAATTCTACTTGACTAATAAGTCTAGCTGAGGCCTAATAAATCATTAGCTTAGACTGAGATTGAAAACCTTAATAACAACAAGTATTTGGAGAGAATTTGCCAATTCAATTTGCCACTCAGTCTCACAGCCTTGCCCCAAGCATCGGCCAGAAAGGGGTTTTTAAAAGGTCCCTTGTAGTTCAACAAACATTAGAAATTATTTTTCTATCAATCTTAAAAAGAGAAATGGTCTTTTCTTCTAAAAGGGAGCTAAAATACATTTTGCCTTTCTAGTTCACTTGTTTAATAACGACAAAACCAGCTACATACAAAACCATGCTGAAAGTCTGAGTTTGATGTTTCTGCTTCTTCATCACTGAATTTTGTCAAATATCAGAGCTCTGGATATAGCATTTGTCAGCTACCTGCTGCTCCAGAACAGCAGAGGGAGCACAGAACACTTTGTTTTCTTCTAATTTCTTGGTAATTGTGAGATTAACTTAAAAATGACAGTCACAAAGGTTGATAGAACCCATAGGGCTTCATCAAGTTATATATTTTTTTAGCTGTCTGATCAGAACTGTTGCTGATGGTATCTTTCATCTCCCAGAAAATCACACACAACTTGCAGGTACTGCTTGTTTTCGTCAGGAAATCTGTCTAATCTCTTTGTATTGGGCTTGAATTTTATTTTTCAGCTGAACTCTAGATACCACATCTTTTCATCACTAGCCAAAGGTCCAAATAAGTGGCAAAATAGAACTATGTGCAATTTTCTACTTCAAAATAGGCTACCTTGGCTGATGTAATTCAGGAGCAAATTAGCATCACAATCTTGTCAATTCAATTTGTATATCTTTTCTTTGCTATACAGCTATGTGTGTGTTCTGCAGCTCTTGAAATATCTTCTTCCAGCTTCACTGCCTGAGGCCACAAGTGTGCAGAGCAGTTCTGTCTCCCAAAGAATGTCAAACATAATGAAAAAATGAACTTGCAAAAGAGCTGATTTCTGTATGCCTTCCTGCCTGATTCTTCTGCCTGCTCTTTTTGCTTTCCCCTGTTCTCCTAGGTTTTATTTTCTGCTCTTGGAGCTGTATCCAAAGCTTCCTCAGAATGAATTGCTTTTAAAAAGCTTCCTCATAATGAGGATTGTCACACAAATGAATGGAGCATTGCCGAGCTCTCACAATGTGGCACAGGCTGACTCAACCTTTCGATGCTCGCTCTCAGAATTAGCATTCTTGTCTAACAATGGTTTTCATCCCTTCTCTTTCTGCTGCTGAAGATTGTGACCTGATATATTCAAGAAATCACACTCACAAAATGAATGGAAAGTATGAGGATTAAAGTAGAGGTTAACCTCACAGAATAGGAGGACTTTCGAGTTGGGCTGTCTTCCTTATCCATTGGACCTGAGTATTATAGGAGAAGCAGGAGAGTGAATGATCTTGCATTCGGTGCCAAAGGTGAAGGCAGCTTTCCTCACAATGGGCAAAGCCTGTGTGCTTTAAGAGTAACTTCAATGAAACTGCTTCGTGGCTGAGGCAAATGGGGTTGGGCCACAGCTGCACATGCTTCACCACCGAGAGCAGAAGTGCTCAGCATTGGCTGAGCTATTTCTGCCCCTTTAGACCTCTGAGCACCCAAATACTGAAAGAAGAAAGGTGTGAGACACCTGAACTGGTGGATGCTGGGAGGATATAGGCTAGGCTTGAAAGCCTTTCTGCCAATACTTTGAAGACATGAGAAGTAAATAGAATAAAAGAGAGCAGCCTCACTCTTGGAGTTCTGAGAACTGAACAGTTCTCGCTGGAGCTCAGACCCAAACTACTGGTGCTGAGAAGCCCTAAGAGTTGTGTCTGCCCCAGAATGCAGCGAATCTTACAGGTTCTGGGGAGTTTTTGAGGGCAGTCTTCTTCCCAAAGGGGACACAGTGAAGAAAAAAAAAGAGTGAGATTTTATCTGAAATCCTGGATTTCCATTTTGCATGTAATTTTAACCTTGTAAAAAAAGGAAAGAGAGACAAAGGGAGGAGGGGAATGGAAAGGGAAAAGGGAAAGGTTATCAAGACTCCAGCTTAACATTGCTACTGAAATGTCCAGTAGAATGGAAATTTAGAATTTTTTTTTTTTAATTGCAATAACTTTTCTGTTTAAACCTTTAGAAATGATATGTTACTCCCCATGCTGATCTGGCAAACTTGCTTTTAGCTTTCAGCTGGCTATCTCAAGTGCTGGAACAGCCTAGTAGCCCCACCTCAGCTAGGAGTCTCTGATGTGTTATATAGTATGCATGACGTCCTCTGCTGTCAGTGTAAAACTCTGATGGCTACACAAGCTCTTTTCATGTCTTGGCTTCTTCTGCTTAATATTTTGCAAAAGCAAGCAGTCTAGAGGCACTGTGTATGGCAGACAACATCATATTTCTTCCATGAGGTTTTAATCCCAGTTTGCACTGGTGACCTTGCACAATCTTTGAAAACCTCCATTGCTTCACTGATTAAGCTGATGGACTGATGGTTTTCTGCTTTCTATGCAAAAAATGCATAACACCTTGCTTGATTAGACATACAATTGCACAGAATTATTAGCATTATGGAGTAGAAATTATGAAAGCGCAATTTATGATCATCTGGCTCCCAGACTACTGCACTTTATTACAGCAAGAGAATATTTTGGGGAAGAAAAATAGGATGCAGGAGCAGGGTAGCTGATGATCTCATATTCAGTTCCACTTTAGGCAAAAACAAAGCATGCAAAATTTCGCCCAAAATGATTAACATTCCTGGGGTTATAAACTATACTGAAAACCAAATGCTATGAAGGAAATTATTAGACAACCTTAATTAAAAACATCACTACCATCTCTCCACATAATAAACACACTTGATCTCAGCAAGAGAAAATGAAGTTAATGGTGAATAAGCATTTGAAATAAAAGGAAGATTTTACAACCTAGTGCTGGGGGAGGTCTTCATCCCTCCCCTCCCCCTAGTCCCTGCAACCCTATTTCAGCCAGTGGTGGTGGAAATCATGAAACCACTGAATTTGGGAAAGATATACATACCCACCCTGTCACACAAAGGAAAAATTAAAGCAGAAATGCCCATTATCCCTAAGTTAGATGAGGAAGGAGAGGGACAGAAGATGCAGAAAGGCTGGACTCCCTGCCAGCTGGAGGAGGCAGCTGAGAGGCCAGGCAGGGAGGGGAGCTGACCGGGCACCCCTGTTTGGGAGGGAGCCAAGCCTGGCTGCAGCGGTGAGCAGGACCCTGACAGGGAGCACCGGGCACGTGTAGCCTTAGACAGGTCCAGGCTGGCTGAAGTAGAAGTCAGCCTGAACAAATTTGATTAACTTCTCCTAAGAAGGGACAATGACAGCTGACAGGAGTGCCACAGCAGACATAATCTCCTTGGACTTCAAGAAGCCTCTTGCCGTGTCATGGCTTCGAAGGCTGGGTTTTAAAACTGGTATTGCTGGCCAGATTTTACTAGTTAAATCAGTGTCAGAGTGAAGCAGGGATGTTGAAAGCTCATTTAGATTTCATGCTAATCACCTTGGCAGTGACCCTTTAAAATCAAAAATTGTTTTAAAATAGACTTTACACTGCTTGCAGCTGTTAAGTATTGCCTATACTTACCCAAGCAGAGGAGGTTGACTTTAGTCAGAAAGATAAGCTTGATAGCTTTAATTAATTTTTAATAAAAGAAAAATAAAACAGATGAAAGCAGCCAGCTCAAGAACTTAGAAGAAGCAAGTCAAGAATTTCATACTTATGGTCTGGGTCTTGTAAGCACAAGCATCAGAGTAAATTTATTTCCATGGGTGAAAATCAATGATCTTTGTAATTAAAACTGTACTTAAACGTATGACTATTTTCATTGGGGGATGTTTTGCCTGCTAGTTTCAGTAAGAGTTATACCACCCCTGGCAGACAGGGAAAGTCTCAGGCTGCACATAGATTATAAAGGCACAGTGGCACTCTTCTCTTATCAAGGTTTAGGCTGCCCAAGCACATCCTGTGTCAGGATAGCATCTTTCAGCTGTTTTCATAGAATCATCAAATCATCAAAACACCACTGGGAAGTGAGCATTGAAGGTGTTTTTGTCAAAATCCCAGCACAAATCAGGACTGTAGCCACTGTGGGATCAGATCAGCTCTTCCTTAGCCTAGCTGGGTTGTGAAAAACTAATTTGCAGATTTGACAGCCTCCCTGTGCAATGTGCTCCCGTGCTGCACAACCCACACAGCTTTGCTGTTATTGTTTTGGTTTGGATGGTTTTTTTTTAATTATTCACCTATAGTGTGAATAATTAAAAAAATTATATATAGTGCCTGATATCCAGGGATCCCTGAAAATTAATTCAAAGGAGGGAAACATTTATAAAAAACCAGACCCATCTTCTTCTATTGTTTCCTACCTCGGTAGTATGTTAAAGCTGGATTGTCAGCACTGAATAGAATTTGTTGCTTTTTGTTGATTTCATCCAGCCTATTAATATTGTTGGTGGAGTTTTCTTGGCTGTTTTTTTTTTTTTTTAATGTCGTTCCTGCTTAATTAATACAGTGCATTGTCTTGGGGCTATTTGGGGATGAAAAACAAGACTTCAATGATAAAATACAGGAAAAAAAAGACAGGTTACTCTTGTCAGTGTCAGCAAATAAATAGCATTAATCTGTCTTCATTACTGCCAT
>NW_008237447.1:6197123-6208662 GCF_000691975.1 Corvus brachyrhynchos
AGGTGGGAAGAGGCATAATATCTTTTAACCATTCTACAAGTGCTAAGAATTAAGCTGAAACTTAAACTGTAAATTTTTCTTTGATCAGCAAAGAATTATGACAGTCATTTTGTCTTCAGAAGCTTTCTGACAGCTTTCCATTAGGATACAGGAGGAGTGTAGAATGTCTGACCCGACCTGCTGTCACCTGTTCTCAATGGGAGGTGCCTTACTGCCATTTGTACCTTTGGAAACTCTGCCCTGTCTGCGCTGTGGAGTGGGATGCTCATTCCAGCTGGAGTTATATCTTTTCCCTGCTATATTATTTAAAATTATGAAATTTTAATTAGCAATAGTTATAGTTATGTTTTAGAGTGCTTCAGAATATGTCACATCCTTAACGGCTTTCAGCGAACGGATGTGAGGCTCCCCCCTCCCCACCTCGAGAATCAGTTATCCAAGCAATCTGTGCCAAGTGGTTTTGAGAATAAAGGTTGAACACACACAACTAGATTACGTGGCAGTGTAAATCAGAACTGTGCAATTCATTTCAGTGATTTACATTATCTGAAGATCCAGACTATTAATTATTGGAAGCCTACCTTTTTAAAAGCAGTTTTTTAGTCACTGTGACATCCAACCATCTGGCTCCAGTTTCCCTTGGTATGTACTTTCAGGCATGAATACTAGGAAGCTTTGTTAAATATGCAGATTACCCAGGCAGCGTGCAGGGGATGGTGATAGACAAAGCTTTGTTTGCACAGCTTATTTCTTGGCAAAGTTGTCTCTGTTAAACTTCATATACCAATCAGTAATGGATTTGATTTGCCGGTGTCTTTGCTATGGCTTTTACTACTGTTGAAGGTTTTGACTGACGGGAAAAGGAAAAGAATATCCTGGCTGTTGTGATCATCTGCCACAGTAGCCAGTCTCACTGTGGAGGCAACAGGAGAGATTGTTTAGGGAGTGCCTATGAGCTTGACCCCTTTTGGCAGTCTATTGCTCTGGCACATCTCTGTAACACATAGATGTGATCTGTTTTGGGAAGAATAATGGCTATTAAAGCACTAGCCCAACAAAGTGCATATCATGGCCTATTTGGAACTCTTTCATTGGAGGGTGCAGGTGTTGGTGTTGCCTCTCTCAGACTGTGTGTGCTCACAGATCACATCTCTGGCACAGCTGGGCATCTCATTTCCAGAGCCGATGCCCTGGCCTCCCCCGCTGCCATTGCTCCACCCTTTTACTACTGTTGAAGGTTTTGACTGACGGGAAAAGGAAAAGAATATCCTGGCTGTTGTGATCATCTGCCACAGTAGCCAGTCTCACTGTGGAGGCAACAGGAGAGATTGTTTAGGGAGTGCCTATGAGCTTGACCCCTTTTGGCAGTCTATTGCTCTGGCACATCTCTGTAACACATAGATGTGATCTGTTTTGGGAAGAATAATGGCTATTAAAGCACTAGCCCAACAAAGTGCATATCATGGCCTATTTGGAACTCTTTCATTGGAGGGTGCAGGTGTTGGTGTTGCCTCTCTCAGACTGTGTGTGCTCACAGATCACATCTCTGGCACAGCTGGGCATCTCATTTCCAGATCCGATGCCCTGGCCTCCACAGCTGCCATTGCTCCACCTGACAAGGAGGTTGAATCAGCATCCTCACCCTGCAGAGCTGATATTCCAGAGTATTATCACCGAGTCAAAGCAGCAGCTCTGAACCCACAGAGATCTCAGTTACCTCCAACAGCCTGCTTGCCAGGGTCAGCAGAGCTCCTCAGCCCCTGCCTGAGACTCATAACATGCTCTTTCAAAGAGCTCCTACACAGGGACTGTAATTTTCTTTTCTGCCACAGAACTGCCTCATTTATAAAGTAAGATCTAGTGTCTGAACACAGAGTTCTGTTCTCCCAAGGATATGATTTTGCCCAGCACAATATTTCCTGAAGCAACAAAGTTATTGACTGCAATACTTTATGTTGCTGCAGAAAGGAAGCCTCTGTAAAGTAACCTTTAATTGTCACCCTGTTTTGTCATTTTTCTATCTTGCATTTAGAAGGAGCTAGGAGACAGGAGAACCTCGAGGAGCTTTGCACCAGTGCACCACTTTTTCCTTTGTTCCTGCTGAGATTTCTCCATTCATCAGATGTGGAGACAGTCTGTGATCCTGGAAAGGGATATGTTCTTGTTTATGTCTACAGTCCCAAGACACTGTCTCCCCCACTAAAGCAGGACTCTTGCCGTCAGATGTCCCCTGTAGCAGAAAATGCCCTATAGTTTCTCTGCTATCTCACCTGTGAGGATGTCACCACTCTTGTTGATAAAGCCTGAAGTCAACTCATTTAACTTGATTAGGAATTGAGGGATGATTTTTAAATGTTGCTAATTAAAACAAAAATGTGTCTGCAAAGTTTTTTCTATAACCTCAGTTTTTTAATGTCTGTTATATCCAGTTAGACTTAACTATCTCATCAAGGCTAATGGTATATAAATGGCTAATTTTAAGTTCCTTAAGACTGTTCTTAGAAAATGTATTTCCTATTGCCACCGTAATTTTTTCTCTCACTCCAGTGTAAAACAGTTATTGAGTTTCAGTAGCTAAGATTCCTACATATGTGTTACTAATTCAGCGAGAGAGATGTGTCTTTGTGTGAAGAAAAATACCTTAGGTCCTGTTAAGACCCTCTTCACCTCAAAACCTGTGACAGTGTTGAAAAATCTCTGGTCTTGATGTGTGCAGCTGAATTTCTCAACTCAGCATGTGCATTTAACAAAACCCATCATCAGCCAATTGGAAGTCTGATTTTTGAGGACCATTGAACACTGAACATTTCAGGGAGCTGCAATTACAGAAACAATTGTGTTAAATAACTTTGGACTGATGGTGTGTGAACATCATGCCTCCCAACTTCCCCTTTCTTATTTTGGTTGGAATCTGAATGTGCACAGGGTAATGTTAGGAATACTTTAGGGAGTGTTGACATGCTTCAGAAATTCTGGCATTTCTTCATATATCTGTGATTTATGTCTGTGTTTTATGACTCCATAGGCTAAATAGCCTCCTATTTGGAGTTCTATTTGATGTTGATGAGAAAAAGGGCAGGGTATGTTTTAATGGAGGTGAAGCATCTGAAACTCCCCTCACATAATTCCAATTCCACTTTCAGTCACAGCAGTGCAAGTCAGGAGGCACGGCATGTTTCACATTTCTGTAGTGCTGGACATATGTCAAAGATAAGAAGCAGTTTACCTAAGACAAATAACAGCCTGTATCAGAAAATCTGCCTTTGTTTATTAACCATGTGAGCTGTTTATTTTGCATTTTTATTTGGTACGGTGGAAAGCGATAACGTTTGTATTAAAGCGAGACCAAAGGTTTCAAACCCTCCTTAGGAGTCCTGTAAAGCGTGTGAACAACATTAAGTTTTTGGTCTGAATCTGATCAGTTGATGCCTGATGCCAGTGCATGGGCTGGGCTCTCATGTGTTGTGTTGACCACTGTCACAGGAGAGCCCAAGATCACCTCACCCAGTTATTTTGAGTTTCAACACAAGCTGGGGGATGAGCGGATCAAGAGCAGACACCGAGAAAGTCTTGAGGGTGCTGGTGGGTGAGAGGCTGGACATGCCCCGGCCGTGTGCTCTGGGAGCCCAGAAACCCCCGTGTGCTGGGCTGCATCCAAAGCCCCGTGGGCAGCAGGGCAGGGAGGGGATTCTGCCCCTCTGCCCCGCTCTGCTGAGACCCCACCTGCAGTGCTGCATCCAGCTCTGGGGTCCCAGCACAGCAAGGACAGGGACCTGCTGGAGCCAGCCCAGAGGAGGCACCAAGGTGATCAGAGGGATGGAGCAGCTCTGCCATGAGGAAAGGCTGAGAGAACTGGGATTGTTCAGGCTGGAAAAGAGAAGGCTTGGGGGTGACCTAATTGTGGCCTTTCAGTACCTGAAGGGAACCCACGAGAAAGACGGAGAGAGACTATTTATGAGTGTGACAGGACAAGGGGGAATGTCTGCAAACTGAAAGAGGGCAGGTCTAGACTGGATATAAGAAAGAAATTCTTTACTGTGAGGGTGGTGAGGCCCTGGCACAGGGTGCCCAGAGAAGCTGTGTCTGCCCCATCCCTGGGAGTGTCCAAGGCCAGGTTGGATGGGGCTCTGAGCAACCTGGTCTAGTGGAAGGTGTCCCTGTCCATGGAAGGCAAATTGGAATTAGATGATCTTTAAGGTCCCTTCCAACCTAAAATATTCCATGATTCTGTGATATTTTATACAGGTTGTCTCTGCTAGCACTCTGCTAGGATCAAATTCCACACACTGATCCTGGTGTAAGTTTATAACACATGATGACTCTTCAAATTCCTGTGCAGGGACTCAGTGATCTCCCTTAAATTCACAGATGAGCCTATACATGGTACAGCTGAGTGCATCTGAGTGAGGCCAAAAAGGCTGCCAGAGGCTTGGTCGTTTCTCCATACTTACAGGTAACCCATCCCAGCTGTCTACCCAAGGGAAAATACAATGCAAACATTGCCTAACCCCTGCAGGCAGCCAGGTGATCCCTGTTTTAGAACTGCAAACTTGCTACCTGCAGTGAGCACAGAAGAGGCTTGAAATATTTGCTATGTAATATGAATATTAAATGTGATGATTAAAACCAGCTATGTAAACATAAGGTAATACAGTAGCTTTAACAGGCACTTCTCCAATCCTGCTCAAGCACAGGTGGAAACGCAGACTAAATTGTGCAAACCAAACCTCCACAAAATAATGCATAAATGGTGATGTATTGTGACAAGGTAGTTAACAAAGTGGAAAGACGAACACCTGTCTCCTGCATATGGATTGGCAGGTACAGTGAAGACTTGGAGTACATGGGGGTTTATGGAGAAGTTTGCAAATATATTCACTGTGTAAAACCTCTCCCCAGTCCTATTTCTAAAACTGGACCTTTTCCCACTGCTATTCTAAAAGGATGAACTGATTGAGGAGAACAAGGTAGTTTCTTGTATGCCTACTTGGCAGTACAGAGAATTTATATTCTGATCACAGAGTGGAAATTATTATGATTTAAAGTTAAGATGTCTAGAAGTGAGAATTGGAAGGCCCACAGGGAAAACAGTGAAGGAATGTGAAAAGAGAGGCCGTCATTCTAACAAGAAATGTGTAGCTAATAAATAAATAAATAAAGTCTATTACATTTGGATGTGTTCTATCATCAATTATTAGAAGACCTAAAACTAATGTGTGATAAAAGAGGTGCTCTATGTTGGTTTATTTGAATTTTTCCATCTCTGATACTTCAGAAATAAATGTTTATTTAAAAGAGGGAGAGAGAGATATTTTAAGAAATTGCTCTCAAATTTGCTTGTAGTTATATCCAGACACTTGAATAGAAAACAGAAAACAAAATCTTTCTCCCTTTTTGACAACGTTAACATGTCTTTCACATGTGCATACAGTAGAAGCGAGCTACTGGTGAGTCAAAGACTTCATTTAAAATTAGGAGTACCACTTGGAGGCCTTTGGAAGAACAGATAGCTTAATAAAATGGTAATTTGTTGGGCTGAATTTCTGTTCTCATGCTTGAATGTTATTGCATCCTTTGAAAAACTCACATGAGAAAGATTTGAAATTAGAGAACTTCTAAGCCCCGCACAAATAATTTAAATAGTGTTCACAACAGATAATAACTTTGTCACACTTCTGCTGACCCTTTTCTCTTAACCTAAGAGAAGGGAGGAGATTTTCTTAGCAACAAGAACACCAGAAAATTCTCTCTGGCAATACCAGCACTTCTGCTTTAGTTCGTCTTCAGTTCACGCTAGAACAACACCAAGGTGAGCTTGGGGGAAAACTTTCTGCTTCTGCTCACTATAAATAAGGTTTCAAAGGTTTGTTGTTCTTAAAGGGATGGGATAAAAGTAGTTGAGTGCACTGGTAACAAAATCGAAAACTTTTCTATATAGAAGTAGCTTAAGTTACTGAAATTCATCAGCCATTTCAACCCTTCCTTTCTTCTCCCCAATACAGAATTAGATGCATGGCCAAATTAAGCAGCATGTGACTGTGCACAGGATTTCCAGTGCTAGGCTATAGGTCAAGCCACGTGCATATTGCTGTTTGGTAAAACCACTGGAATATTTCCAGCGTAAGATTACCCCTGATTCTGAGTGAAAGTAGATGCCTGCAAAGAACAATGGGGCTTTGAGCAGTACAAACCTATTTGTTTTCAAGTAGGTCATAGATGGATTTTTTTTTTTTCATGGTAGAAGAGCACAGGAATATGGACCATCTAGGTGTTAGTTGCTACGGTAACCATAAAATCACATCCTCCAAAACCTTTCTATTTAATTATATACATCACTGACTAGCTAGTGGAGTAAATTTCTTTTTTTTTTTTTTCCTTCAAAACTCCAGATTGAAAAGGGAAAAAGGCATGTTCATTTCAGTTTAACCTTTTCTTTGTCACTGATATTTTTGGGAAGAGAATTTTTTTCTTTCTTACAGGCATTTTTAGCTGATATTCCATCCAGTTTTATTGATACCATAAATTATTGTATTGGGCTGTAGTGCTACACAGTTAAGGGTTAGAGGTTTGTCATTGTTTCTGTGTATTTATAGCCTAATTCTTCAGACTTCTCCTTGATATACATGATTTGTTTCCAACCTCATGCTATTTGGGCTATATTTCACCTGTGGAAATACCTGCATTGTGCTGAAATCCATATCTGCTTGAAGACTGCATGAAAAACACCACCTGTGTACAGAAAACTTTACATTTTGCCAATCAAAACAAAGCCAAGATACTGAAATCAGAAGTAAGATTGTGCAATGGCTCAGATGGACTTTCTGAACTGCCTTTGTGCACCAGGATGAATGGGCATTAAAAGCCTGTAAACAATTCATTCACATACCTCTTCTGTTCCTAGGGTACCTTCTTTATAAAACAGCAATAATTATAGCTAACTTTAATACCTAGGGGAAAAAATGATAAATTTTTAATTTATTTCATTTCCCTACTTTCATAGATTTTATGACATATCCCTTTAAATTTTAGCAGAAGATATACATATTTCACTATCTTGGATACAAAAACCATAGGGTTTTTTTTTCTTTTTACAGTATATGTAATGTGTAGATTTAATTTTTCTTTTCCCTCTTTCAATATTTTTCTTTAAAATACGTTGATTAAAAAAAGTAATGAGGAGTGATCTCCACATAGGTATTAGAAAGTCATGTTTAATTCATATAATTCTTTGTTCATTATTCTGATACTGCATTGCCACACCTAAACAAAAGGAATCTTTCCATATAAGTATGAATATTTTCATATTAATAAAAAATCAGGTCCCACACAAATTTGTTTCATGAAGTCAAACTGCTCGTACTTTTGGGGGTTTTCCAGGCGAGAGGTCACATGCAAATAATTATGTCTATTAGCTATACTAGTTTCACCAATGCAACCAAAATTGCACATTGCAAGTCATTATTACCATTTTAATAAATAAGTGATAGAATTGGAAGATTTGTTAGAATAAATTAAAAAGGCAAACTCTCTGAAATCCATATACAGGACCCCTAAACAGCAGGC
The DNA here is from genome assembly GCF_000691975.1 of Corvus brachyrhynchos. Taxonomy (NCBI): domain Eukaryota; kingdom Metazoa; phylum Chordata; class Aves; order Passeriformes; family Corvidae; genus Corvus; species Corvus brachyrhynchos. Next base: position 6,204,687 of record NW_008237447.1, read on the forward strand.
ACCTTTAGTCAGGTAATGAATAAATACAGTGTGGGAGCTTTACAGAGTGACTTACACCCAACCTGAATAATATCTTTAAGCCTAATTCTTAATATTTTTTCTATTGGACAAAATAATTCAGTATAAGTATAATGAAAAAAAAAAAAAAAACAGGTCAGGAAGTTTAACGCTGCACTGTTAGTAATGTAACAAAAGAAATTTATCAAAATTAGTACCAATGAGTTTATTTTCTGCCAGAAATCAGCCTGTTGCTGTGATTAAATGTTTTACTTTCTAAATAAAAATAATTTATATTAAAAAATGATAAGTGTTCTGAAATGTATGCTTGTACAATTTGGTAAGAATTTTATGAATATATGAATTTGTGACAGACAGATGGATGGTTCTAAGCACTCCTCAGTCCAGCATCACGCTTTGAGCTGCAGATGCCAAAGGCAGCAGTTGCACATCTATTAAGAAATTTGGACAACCTTCAGTTTTGTTCTTCATTATTATCCTACTTCCAAATCAAGGGATTCTTGGGTAATTTGAGATGATGCCTTCTCTCTATGTATGGATTTTATATTATTTTTATCTCCTAAAATGGCTGTTCTGGTTTGGCCAAATTTAGAAATATATCCTCTGAGAGAAGGCAGGTTACAACCATCCCTCCCCTGCCAGGTTCAGGAAGAATAAATTTTCCTCGAAGGAAAGCGAAAGAGATAAAAGCTATTTATTTAACAAACACACAGGAAAAGGATAATGATGCTAAATAATAATAAAACTACTCTCTGTGGAGAGAAAAACCTGGGAAAATTTCAGAGTCCTTCCGTAGATCTCTCTCTCCCCCTCCTTGGAGCTGGGTCGTGGTGGGCCCACCTCCAGGGCCAAGGCCTCGGTGGAAATTCCTCCAGATGTATTCTGATGTTGAAACCATCTAGCAGAGGAAAAAATAAAGGAAAAAATGTAAGTCCCAGGAAAAGAAAAGTTCAACTCTCCGTCTCCCTCCAGAGAAAGAAAAAGGAGCTGAGAAACTGGCCGAAAGCAAGCAGGGTGCCTTCCCCACTCCCGCTCTGCTGCCGCAGCTGAACACAGAGCCGTCGCTGTCTCTGTGTCCTTGAAAACATGAAAACAAACTGCTTAGAAAGTTCCCTCGGTTTTGTCTCTCCCCCCTCTCAGGCTCAGCTTAAAGACACAGAAAGGCACAAAATTATTTTCAGGGCATGGGGCAGCGATAGGGGATATACATCACAAAGTCACCCCAAGACAATGGCTAAACAACTTGGCGGATATGAGTCTTTTCACCTTTTTGGAACGCCTGCTTTAGTCCACATACAATTGTATTGACACTTATGGTTCAAATTGCAGTTAAGGTTGGTATACATAAACAGTCTGGTATCTCCACATTTCTCGTGGATTACTGTCATCCTTCCACCGTGTTTCTGGGTCCTAAGGTTGAGGCATTGGTTCAGGGCAGGAGAGAAGGACTACAGAGAGAAGAATCAGTATCACAGTCCCCTTTTTGGGAATACTATCAATGTAGGTTTCCTTCCTCCTCACATTTGAGTCTGGATGGAGAAATTTTATATGTTTTATATGATCTTTGCCCTGCTGATTCTTCACTGGTTCACATTTCCACATTACTTTGTGTGTAGTACATTTAATTTTTATGTTAGAGACATGGTCATTATCCTCTTTGTTATCCTTAAAACTATCTTTACCCTGCTCCCATGGCTGCATTCCTTTAATTAAGGTTAACTGACCACTGGTGACATGTTTATAGCCCTGTGGCCCCTGGTGTCATCCTGTGCCCATAGTTTCAACACCCCTGCAATCAGCCCCTGTCAGTACTCCTTTTCTTTGTTTTATTCTAAAGTCATAAACAGCTCATTCTACACTGAGTACCTGCTTGATATTACCCCATACAGCTGTTCACAAGCTAAAACAAAGTAAATAATAGTCTCCAGATTAGCAGATAATTGTTGTTCTTACTAAACAAGACTAAATATGGCTCCAGCTAGGCCAAAAGAAGTCCAGACAGAGCCTGAGTTTTGTTATTATCCTAGCTCAAAGCCTGTTAAAAACAACACTGTACAGGACAACACGGCTACCGACTGTCCTAACTCCAAAGGCTTCACTTTAAGGATCTGTGCAAGTCTGAATGAAGTACCTACTTGTTGGCTAGCAGAGCAACATCTATAATACAGAGCACAGAGTCAAGTATCCTGTTTACTTACAGTTTTGAAATGTGGAATAGAGTTATAAATAGGATAACAAAAGACATTGCTATGGCCACACTTACCAAGAATTATCTTAAATACTCCAGTTTCTCAGGCTCTTTTGTTAGTTTCTGTTGGCTGTCCCCAGTCTGGCACACTAGAGAGAGCTCTTAGATCTGAATGTTTTCTACTTGAGCAGCTAATGTTGGTTAGAGAGGCCATTTGGAACAGTTTCTTCTTTGGCCCACAATCAAAGGACCTGGGTTTTTTTCTCTCTTGTTTACCTACTCATCATTTTCCTGTGTGAGAGCACTAAGACATTATACAGTGCCAAGAGGATTATGTAATCGCTTTCCCCCATCCTCCCTAAGTTTACTTGATTAACATTTTTATTGCATATCTTAATTAGTAGATTCCTAGCTTTAGGCTTCGGGCTGCTTTCCTCTCCATACAGCCTCTGTCAAATGCATTGATTTAATTTTAAAACTTCTGTAACATGAGAAATTTAAATGGTTTTAAATATTTGGTTTGTTACAACTTTGCATATAGAATGCTATAATAGCCCATTGAAAATTATTTGAGAATTTGCTTCTGAGAAGGAACAGCTTCTTCCTTTACATTCCATTAAATTTCAGGAAACTCATTTATATGGACAAAAAAAAAAAAAAATCTGATAGCCTTAATGTGAGGGATTTAGAAACAGCTTTTGTCATTGGGACATTAGAGACATATTCTTTCAAGTATAAAAGGAAAGAGAGGCCAAGACTGAACCCTTTCTAGCTAGAGAATTGCAAATGTAGATGCATCTTTGTGTGGACCACTTGAGGAATTGATCTGGTAAGCAGTGCCCAAAAAATTCCAAATCGGCAGAAAACAAACCTGAGATGAGCAGGGTCTCTTCTTTTTACCCAAAAGTTCAATGATTATAGAACTTATCTGTAAAATTATGTTGCAGTTACTTCAGCTCATTTTTTCTACACTGGATTGCGTTTTCTGATCACCATATTGCAGCATATTCTGATTCAAGGCTCTTGCAATCTGTCTTGTTGAATGCTTTGTACATTTTATAAAAAACTTAACTATCTTTGATGGGGCAGAAATTTGAATTCTACCATGACGACAGCACTATTAATATATTAATTGTCATTCTTGCATTGTCTCCTTCTTTGTCTCTCAAATATTTCATGATTTGGGGGACAGAAAAACTTCAGAAGGATTGTATTTTCCTGGTTCCTTTTTAAACGTACAGAAAATGTACAGAATTCTTCACACTTGTACTGTTTTGTGAACTTAAAATTTCTTTTGCATGTGTTTTCCTTTTCTTAATATAACTGAGGAAGCATCATTTGCTTCCTATGAAGGTATGGAGCAAAATTATGTGTTGAGATCTGTAGGTGTGTGTGAGAGAAACCCCTTGTGTCTCTTGTTTCTTTCTACACTACAAATCAGGCAGCCACAAAAATATTTATCCCCAAATCACTTTTGGAGTAACTTCTCATATTGTTAGGCCTTTAAAGGAACTCTGGGACTCTGCAAATCTTTCATCCTAGGAACTACTTCTCCTTTGCAAAGCCTTCTGGCTTGTTTCACATGTAAATGATCCCATAGGATGGAATGAGACCAAATGTTGCACTGGCGAAAATATGAGGTGATGAGTATAATTGGGGCTTTATTTATTATGTGGCTTGGCAGTATGATTTCTGAATCATCTACACAGGCCTATACAAGCCATACAAGAAAAAGAGCCTGCTGGCTGGGGTTTTTGGCCGGGAATTATA
>NW_008237447.1:6208961-6220225 GCF_000691975.1 Corvus brachyrhynchos
ATTCATATTCCATGTATTGATTTTCCTCTCCTCTCCTCTCCTCTCCTCTCCTCTCCTCTCCTCTCCTCTCTCCAACCCTCACCCTCTGTGCAAGGAAGCCGTAACACCAAGACATCTCTCCAGAGCCTAATTCCTGTGTGATGCAGCAGAATGGGCAAGGAATGGGCATGCAAATCCCTAAAGGTTGCATTTTTCAGTTAAATTTCTGGATCTATTTGGTAAAGACCAGCAGTTCTACATTTCTCTTTGGGATATGGTGAGCCCAGTAGCCTATCAGGTCATTTGGTTTGTAGGTTTATTGTCCTAGGATTTCAGAATTAGGATTCTGGTCCCACAGTTCACATTTTGAATTGAACTGTTTCCACTTCTTTGAATTCACCGTTGCTGGCCTGTCTATATACCTTCAACATGTGGCATGGGAAATATAATTCTATGTAGAACCTAAGGGAAGAATGAAATGATTGCAAATAATTACAAAAGAAACATTTCCATAAGTTGTCAGCTAATTCCACATATCATGATAGTTTCAGGAGAGAAATATCTGAAGTCTCGTGTATGTGGATGACTGGGAATCAAAAACATTGCCTTTTACACTGATTTTGGATCATGAAAAGTACAAAATTCCTTTGTGTATTTTTTTTTTTTTTGCATGAGCTCAGAAACACGTATTCAACAGATTCTGAAGAAGTGTTATGTTGGGAAGTAATATATTCACAGGATTAATAATATCAAATATTAGTTCTGTGTAAAAAAACCCCCTGCAATAAATTATTCAATGAAATCTCTTTTCTCTGAGCGTAGTTTGCGAGAACTCTGACTTGCAAAAACCGTTTGGCTATTCAGAGTAAATCTGGCTTTTCAGAGTGCTTAAATATTCAGTATTCACCTGTATCAGCTACTTCTTCTGAATTCCTTGGTTTAACAAATGTCATTTATGAACCTTCTTTGTAATAATAATATTGTACACACTAAAACTGATATAATTATGCTGGCAAAAGTGGCAATACAGTTACAATTCTATGAAAATGCCAGGTTTTTCTATTAAATCCTGAAATGTGTATTAAAATGTAAAGGATCTCTTAGATTTACTAAATTAGAAAGGAAACTACTGGAAATCTATCCCATACCGACTTAAACACAGATTCTACTGCAGCCTCTGCAGACAGCCACAGAACTTGAGGCTGAGAGAAGCTTTCTAATGCACTGCACAATTTTAGTCCCAACAGAGAGTCTAAAAATAAAACTGTCGAATTATCTTAGTGCCTCCCACAAAGTGTTGCAGATATTTTAGTAGCAGGACTCAGGGTAAAGGCATTCAGGCCTGATCCCTAACCCAGTGATGACAACGAGATTTCACATGTTACTTTGATTACACTTTATGTTTGAAAGCATGTGGAAATACCAGTACAGCTCATCAGCGTTTCTACTGGAAAAGGACAAGGAAGACAAAGAAGGAAGTGAGATAGGGAGGGAGAACTACAATTACTGTCTTTGAACAAAGAATTCTGAAACTGCCTGTAAAAAATCATGGCTGGAAGACTGAGTAAAATGATGAATTTTCAAAGCAGAGAACAATGACTATGTTTTATCTTCTCTTATTTCAGATGGATAAAATATAAAGCTTAAAAGTCCATTTAAGGTCATGTGAAATTGAACCAACTATGACATTTCAAATTTTTTATTATTAAAATTATATGGAAAGAGACACCAGTCAGCAGTACTCTGGACTCCTAGAAATCTGGATAAGAGGTTTTTAGGCACAGATCAGTGAGAACTGGGAATTCATTTCTCCTACAACAATATATAATGGAATTATTTGGCAAAAGAACTCAGGTTGTTTTGAACCTTGAAAGCAACAAAAGGGGGTGAAGGAGAAAAACTTGAATTTGATATCCAGATTAATAATATAAATATTTAGTGCATAAATTCATGAGGGGTACTGAGACTGAGGTCTGATCATCTCATGGTTACTTTGTGAGAACTGGATCCAAGAAAAGTGTGTACATACTTTAAAGTTCATTCCTTCAGGAAGAAAGGCAGATCACTTCCTCCTTTTTATTTTAGATTTGCTCTTGCATAAGTGAAAAATTCTTTGGTTAAGAGAAAGAAGAGAAAACAACTCTAGTTTTACTCGAGCAAGCAAACAGCAAGAGGAACCTTCTCTGTTTAACTTAACAGTATTCATAAGGGTGAAGGGGAGCACCCCTTCTCTTTGTCCTTTAGCCCAGCAGGATTATCCATCAGGCAGTATGTGACCACCTGTCCACAGGTATATCTAAGAACACTTCAGGGAATCCATTCAGCCAGGTCTGAAAAAGAAAATAAATAACTGACAGAATGACAAATGCTGATAATTCTTGGCATTTTGAATGGTACGCTTAAAAGCAAATTGTCATCTTCTTATTTGGTAACAGTGGTAGAATATTAGGTGTTACTACATCTGATAAAAAGCATCACAGTATGCCTCCAGTCCTTAGTGAGATATATTAGAAAAATAGTCATGGTAAGGACTTCAGAAATTAGAGCATGTCTGTCCCTACAAACATAATTTTCCTTAGGGTAGACTGGCAACCCTCTCTGGATTCACTGATCTTACCAGTTAAAAAATTATAGTAACAGTCTGAATGTCTGTATCCCACTATTTAAACTTATTATTAATTGAGCTTTTTCCAAGCATTTTGCTCATATAAGCCAGTACTTCTTCCACTTTCAAACTTTAACTGAAAGAGAAAGCTCTCCACATAAATTACATCATCTGGAATCTGTCTTCTAATATTCAGCCTTTGCCGCAGTATTTCCCTGAAAAGGGTTGTCACCTACACTGTAAATCCTTTTTAAGCCAAATCACTAAGTTCACTGAATGCACATAACTCCAATTAACTGCAGCCTGCTGGCTCAAAAGCAATTTGATCTTTCATTAATTACTCAGGTAAACATAGAAAAAGCTCTTTTAGCTTGCCTGAATTCACAGAACAAACAACCTCCCCCACTCCATCTTTGATGATCCAAGACAATCTTGTCTTTTGATGCTTATCACTTGGTTGTTCAATAAAATGTAATTAAAAACAAAAGCGACATCCCCCTATCACCAACCCTGAGCTGCAGTTAATTGTCAGGCTTTCCAACTTACTCTCACAGTGTAAAGCTTATTGCACTTTAGGTCACAAGACTATTTGTGTAATCTCTTTCCTCGTGGATTGACTCTTCTGAGTCTCACAGTGGGATTTCTGCAGGTGAAATTCAGTTACCACTGCCAGGTTTTTTCTCTCGGTCTTGCTCTGAACATATGCAAAATTGAAAAGATTATGTGTGTTTTTATTCGAAGGCTTAAGGCAAACCTTCTAGGATTCCAGAACTATTTATGATGCTTAGCAAGCCATTTGATTGATTCATTCTGCCTTTCAAGAAAAAAAAAAGAAAAAACATAAATAGTTACTTTTATCTTAGTTTAAGGCTGTTCAAATTTCCCATAGAAGAAGAAGAGGGGTGGAGGATTATCAAGTATAAATATATAAAAATCCAAGCAAATCCAATCTACTAACCAGTGCAAGAGAACTCAAGTATCCAGTGTGATCATGCCAAGAAGTAAATCTGAAGCTACCAAGGGCTTCAGAAACTAAATTGAGCAATGATATGGGCATGCAAGAAGCAATTATAAAAATTAACGGACTGTTATTCATCTAGGGTTTTTTTTTAATGTTAATGAAGAAATTAGTCTTGCATGTGAGTGTAGCACATCTGTTTGTGCCTACATACAGAGAAACACATCCACATGTCATGCAAGCTGGCTTGATTGCACTTTGCAGGACATATTTGTATACATTTTATCACCGTTTCTGTAAACAGCAGTTTCTTTCAGTATGTTCCATGCTCTCTGCCTAGGTCTTAATGGAAGTGTTAATTAGGAGCGCAGTAGGGAAACAATTTATGCTTCTAAACATGTCTTGTGTATGGAGTTTGAGTAATGAGAAAAAACAGGCCAGAACATTTGTATGAACAGATACTAATTACTGATTCTGAGTGTAACATGCTCACTGCTATTGCCAAGAGCACAGCACAGAATTGTGAAAAAGACAGACGATAAGAGATTTTAAATAATCAAAAAAGGGGCCAGAGTCACAAATTTTCACAAAAGTCATTTTACAAGTTTAACTGAAAGTAGAATGATAGATTGCTTTCATGAAACCTCATTCTGCAGTGTCTTTAATTTGCTTCATGTTCAGTACCTACTGAAGTCTCTGCAGACTCACCATTATGAAATTCTGAGGTATCAGTGGCAGGATTTTACCTGAATGCAACTATTGTGCCTCATATGTGGTTTGCATGTAACCAAATGCATCCTTCCACTGCCAAAAATCAGATTCAGAAGTGCTCAGCAAAAATTCCTGCCCTGTCCTGTACTCCTGGAAATAACTATTTGGTTAACAGGACAGACTTTCGTGTGATTAGCTACAGAACTCACATTGACAAGTTTGTAGTGATGGATAATTAACTTTATAAACCAAAGCAATTTTAAACATGAAAGTAAATTTGGTGAATAACAATGTCAGAATCCCAGAAGGGGGAGAAAAAAAGGAACGATATGGAAAATGCAAGGGAAAATATTAGTAATACAAATGGCAAAAAATAAAGGACAGTAGAAAATGAAAGGCACTAACACTGCATGTGGCTTCTTAATGCTTTCACAATGGCAGAATAAATACCAAGGCTAATGAAGAGTATAGTTTGATTATTTACCACCTGGTTTCATTTCTTTTTTTACTGGAGCTCATTGTACTTCATATATTGCACACAGTTGGAGTGGAACAGTAAGTATATAATTTTCTGCTGCTTAAGTACAGTCTTCACTATAAATTGAAAACTTTCAGCTTGCTTTAACTTTCTGTACAGCCAGACAAAGTGATCAACTGTTCAGTCATCCAGGAGTACAGTGAGTTCCTTCAGAATTATATTTTCTTATTAGTTGTCTGGTGCCTGTAAACTGCTTTTATGGAGTGGGATGATACAGGTTTAGTTCTTTTTCCTCAGAGCTGTTGTCAAATACATGATTATTTACAGCTAGAAACAATATAGTTTACCTTTAATTTTTGTTATGATTACTTTTGTAGGGTATAGTGAGAAGCATCAGAAACCTCTAGCTAAAAGTAAAATGAAATTTAAGAGGTAGATGCAGTATTTGCATATTTAAATGCACACATACATATGCATATATAATGAATGAACACTATACTATTGTTAATAACTCCACACATTATTCTTTTCTGCTTAGGTTCATCAGTTATATTTTTCTAATTTGCTTGCTGTCCTCTTAACATGGAAGTCAGTGAAATCACTGGCCAGATTTGGACCAATTAAAAGATATTCTAAGGGCCCATTAAGGACGTTTTTTTCTTGCTTGCAAGGAAGCTAGATTAATTTAAAACTTAAAATATTGCATATGGAATTCACAGGAGGCCTTTGAAGGGCAAGACACGAATAAAATGAGGTTGAGATTCCTGGAATACTTGATTTGAGTACTTCAAAGGGAGGTCTGGGTCCCGAAAATAAATTGAAAAATGGAGGGCAATGAAAGTAGAATTTCAGGGTTAAAGTCTGAAAAAACAGCAATCCTTGCTTGGAGCCACATCTAATGTAAGCTCCTGCTGAGGATACAGTTTGCCAGTTTGGGAGAATTCCCATATCCTACCATGCATAAGTGCTCATGGTCTTTAAAGTGTTCCCTTTCCTTCTCCAATGGTGATGAAAGACAGCCAGCAGATGACAGAAGCAGGTGGACACTGTCAACAGTAGATCCTAAGGCTGTGTGGTTTGAAAAAAGAGACAGAGAAGATGGATGGATAAAAAGGAAGATAAGAGCATTAAATGAAAGAAAAGAGAAAAACCAAGGACAAATACAGGAGAATAAGTAGATCATGAAGTATTGAATGCCAGGGTAAGCAAAAAGAATTTATTTCCTCTCCATTGGTCCATCTTCCCAGCTTCTGGACCCAGGTTTTAGGGCTTTCATACCAAAATTTTAGTTTTTTGCGAATGATTAAAATATAGAAATTCATCTCACCCACTGATGACATTGATAAGGTGGAAGGCTACACCAGCACTAGTCACCTGTTTCCCCCCTAGTCAGTGAAGAGAAATGGGTATTTTTAAGGCATGATTCATCTGAGCTATTTTAGGCATTTACAACAGCAGGAGACAAATTGTGGCATGGAAGTGCCTGCTTTTCTCCATTGCCTGGACCTTTCTCACATTACTGCTTCATGCACAAGCAGCTACAATAGATCAGATTACTTAGCTCTTTAGTACCTTTGCATTTAAACTGTTTGGTGGCTTGTAATAGTTGACTGTGAGTAGCTGAGGGTTTTGGCTCACTGTCAGCATTTTTCAGAGTTGGTAGAGGCCCAAGCTATTTTTTTGATCTTCCATTCTCTGGGCAAAATGAAGCACTAACAATAAAGGTAAGTTTCAGGTACACCTCTGGTTTTAACTTTTAACACCTCTTAAAAACATTAATATGGCAGATCTAAAATATATAAAAAATCAAATCTTTTGAAAATTGAGGAGACATTCTACTGTCTTTTGAAATGTCTTCTTTGCTCTTTGAAACTGTTTTTGACTTAATTTTGGCTGGGCTTAAAAAGTATTCTTGGCTAGTAAAAGATTTGGAGAGGAAAAAAATGACCAGCTCTAATGGCCAGATTAATCACGCCTTTTTTTTTTCCGAGCTTGATCCTTTTTTTGCAAAGCTCTCAGTTGTATGTCTGTGAAATGATTGCTTGCTCTTGCTGTGAGCCGTGGCCAAGTGCTGTGCACCAATTCGCCTGTGCAGGAGCTGGCAGCCAGGCTGGCTGCAGAATGTCTGTGCGGAGGAGCCCAGAGCCCTGCTAGGCAGGGTGCTAATTGCAGGCTGGCAGAGGGCAGGAGAGCTGGGAGAAGGACGGGGGTGTTCAGCGCCTGGAAAAAGCAGATTCAGTGAGTTAATTTGAAGTAGCAGTGGACCATCCCCTTGTCTCCTGTACTTTCAGTAAGGTTTGGATTGTTGCTGGGATGTGTGACACCTGTAGCTGATGCTCAGAAGGAAAGCCTACAAATCCTTCCCTTAGACGAGAGTAAACGCTGTGCTGGGGCAATGGCAGTGGGTTGGGAACAGGAGGAAGCTGTGGGAGTGCAGTGGGTATCCCAGACTGTGGTCCAAGCACGCAGCAAGGAGGGAACACATTTGGTGTTAAACCAGGCAGAAAGATACACCAGTGTAGAGCCACACGACAAAGTTTAGACAAAGAAAAATACATAGAAGTGATTTGCCTCCATTAACAGCTGCCTGCTCTAAAAAACTAAGCATCTTTATTTCCCAAATGCTGGCATGACAATGTGGGATATTTATTTCTATTGATTTTGATCCTAATATTCTTCAGGAAGTCACCTCTATTTCTATTTGTGCCTTTGCAAGCAGGACTGAAACGTCATTCTTTTGCCCATATTTTCACCTCTAACTGTATCTGCCAGGTAAATACCATAATGACTCATTCTTTGTGTTGAATCTGGGGCTTCCCCAGTTCTGCTGGCACTCAAGTGTTATTAGCATAATGTATTTTTAGTGAACTCTGTCAGCAGAGCACTGTATGGCTAATCAAGCACTCATTGGGGATAAATGGTAGACTTAATATTCTTATCAGGCTACTGGGGCTTAGAAGTTACCGACCCTTGTTCCACTTATATCAAAGCCACTTACAATACTACTAGCTTGTAGCAAATTCATTTTCTGTTCATTTCTGATTGCCTATGATGGTGCCTAGGAACAGAAAACGGGAAATGAAAAGGAAGGAAGGCCCCTGTCGCCTGAGGCCTTAATGCGATTGCAAGATATTGATCACATTGGATACTTCAGCCTAATCTTCACAGTTTTACAGGCTTTGCAAAAAATGTTTCTCATAAGCACATTCACAATTACATTTCAACCTTACTGATTCAGAAACACATTCTTTAAAATGATCTATTTAATAACAGTAGCAGCTGCCAATTAAACTAGGGATTTTATTAATTTTCTCAAGTATCTAATCTTGTCTGCTGTTCTTGTGAAAGCTGGATAGTCTAGGTCAAGGTTATGTCATGGATCAAACCCAGGAACTGCTTCCCTCTGGTGCTCTGCCTTTTCCCTAGGAAAGATCAGGACTGATTGCAAGGGCAGTGACATCAGCCCAAGCACTGAAATTCTCCCTGTGGTGCCTGCTGTGTCCTGCTACATTTTCCCATTTCTGTGAGTTTCCCCAGTCCTGCTACAGTTTCCCCATTTCTGCCATTTCTGCTGTAGCTCTGTCTGGACTCCTGGGCCCAGCAGAACAGCAGAAGGGCTCCTGCAGCCCCTCCTTATCAGTGTCACCGGCCACATCACCTTTACTGATCTGTGTGTTGGGCAATAGATTTGGCATGAGATTCAGTTTTCCTCTGAAAAGCGAAACCACAGCCAAAGGCAAAGTAAGTAATTCTTTTCCATACTAAAATGAAGGCTACTAAAGGAAGGAGCTGTGCAGGCTGACACAAGTACAGAGATCACAAAAAAAAAAAAAAAGAAATCACTTGGGACAGCCACTAGAGATAGTATAAAAATGGGAAAAACAAGTGCCCCACTTGTTCTGTAATTTTGCTTTTATTTCTGGTTCTTTTTCTTGTTTGTTTGTTTTGGATTGGTTGGTTGAATTTTTTTTCTTTTGTGGTGTTTTTTTTTTTACTTATTGGGACACAAAAGGAACCATGGTTTTCTATGGATTTTAGGCCTATTGGATGCTGTTCAGAATTCTTCTGTGGCAGATCCAGAACCTCTGCTGCCTTTCTGGATGGGGTATGTGTTTGTGCATCTGTGTGCATGAGTCTCTGTGCATTTTTGGCCATGCAGATATGTGCAATGTGTGCATGTGCCTTCACATAGGTCTGTATCTATGACTCTGTGTGTCTGCCCAGGTTTGTGCACATTCTCTGCATGTTTTTGGAAACCTGGGCTCTGTCCTCGCAGCTACTTGTGCTGGATAACAGCAGCTGACATTGATAACCTCTGCTAATGTCTTGCCACCTAACCACCACAATATGATTTTGCTGTGTTCCAAAGCCAATCTTTAAGTTTATCTGAGCTTCAGTGATATTTAAACCCATACATTCTGCAGAGAAAATGGTTCTAGGAGCAAATATTTCAGATGTATCACGATGAGGATTTTTTCATGAGACCTTTCTGAAATCGGTTAATTGGTCACCAGTGACTTAAGGTAGTTAACAGACTTCTTAAAGGCTAGAGGACACTACACACATTTCTGCTGCAGGCTCTGGGTGTTTCTGCCTTGTCCTTAGCAAATCTAATATTAAAAAGACTGGCAAATTTTCAAATATTGATTGTGTTGCTGGTGAATATAAATTTGACTCTCCTAAAGACAAGTCATTCCTTTGAAGGATGGGAGAAGCGCAGCAGTTATTGTCCAGTTAGCTTTTATCCAGCACTATTTGCTGCTGTTAGTTATACAGTAATCAAATAAATGTCTCAGTGCTCTGAAGGTAAGGATAGTTTAGGAGAAACCATAAAGATTTCTGAGAATTAAAGAGACAAAAGTATACACTTGTAAAGTGTTTTGTTTTAGGATTATTCCTTCATCTGATCTTTGTCTCGGTTTATGTAAGTGAAACAATTTCTATATAGCTTTTAATCTGATCTTTTCTTGGAAGTGAAAAAAATTAAATTCAACTTAGTTAAAATGAATATTTTCAGTTAGCTGTGAATACTTAGTGAGATTTATCAAAGCCACAGTAAAGGTATTTAATTTCTTTAGATCAATTTTTTTGAGTGATCTCCACCAGACAAACTAGCAAAACTGTTCCAAACTACTCTAAGTCACCACAGGATAAACAAGTTACAGATCAGTGACTTTGAAATAACTCTGTGCATGCTACTATCCAAACAAGTCAGGTAACTTACTCGTCACATTTTTTGTAGGCTAAACATTTGCAAGCTGAAAACTTGAGAAATTTCAATGGAGTAGCCAACACACCATGAATGCCTAATCTAGTTTACTGCACAGTAACTAGAGTCTGTGACTAATCAGAAAGTTTCATTTTTTTAACACTCGTTGGTTTTCCAAGTACTGCAGTCAGTACAAAATGTTATGTTTTGATGGAAGGAATTAATCTCTTTTCTCTTCTCTTCTCTTCTCTTCTCTTCTCTTCTCTTCTCTTCTCTTCTCTTCTCTTCTCTTTTCTCTCTTCTTTTTCCCTTCCCCTTGAGTCTGTACTGCTGATATGCATAAGAAAATGTATTCATAGTATAGGTTCAAGAATCATGATCTCAGGAAGTTAAAACATATTTAGAATAGCTAGGGTCTTGTTTGGCTATTCTCTTTAATCAGTGTTGATCTTTTAGAAGCAGTAATATTTCTCACAGAAAGTTTTCCCTTCCTGATTATGTGACATTTGGGGAACAAAGATAATAATTTCTAACAATTGTATCATGCCTTCCATCCAAAAGACTCCTTAGCTTTTCACCAGTTTTATGCAGCATGGTGGTACAAACATCTACAGAAAACAGTTGCCTAAGGTAAAGGCCAGAAATAAACTCAGGCATTTATATTTCCTTTTCAAAAGACTACAGCTTTGCATTTGTTGTTGAAGCACCTGTGGCTCCTGTTGACTGTGAGGGCAGCAGCTACCCCCCTGGGGAAAGGAGTAAAGTTTTACATACATATAAAACCACTGCTCTGCAGTCCTGACTGAAATCCTTTGGCTGCTTAAAAGAGTCACGAAGGACTCATTAAATATATTGAAAAAAAGACTTTTAGTATTTTGGAATTTGTAGTGCATTTGCCTAGAAGTGGGTGTTGGCTGCCAGTTGCCCTTGCAGGAGGTTGCTGGTCACTGCCTATGGAGGGGAATTCCATTTCAGAGCCTGGTACCAGCAGGACCAGCCTCCACCCACTCTGCACACTTTGGCACGAGACACTGTTCCCCCTCCACATCTTGGGCTGCAAGTCCCCTCCAGGGATCAACTGTACCTGCAACTATGGTGGGATTTCCTATCTTCAAAGCACCTCAATATCCTAAATTTATTTCTAGAGGCAAACCCTTTCGCTTAGTCACATCTTCCCAAGCATATTTGCCAGAGGTTTATTGCTCCCTTTCATGGCAGGTGAAGCATTCAGAACATAGCTAGAAGTAATTATCTTTCATCTTTCAAGCATTCATTATAAGTCTGTTTCCAAATCATTCTTACCTTTCTTCCTAAAGTGTGTTGC
>NW_008237447.1:6220244-6261704 GCF_000691975.1 Corvus brachyrhynchos
TATTTCAAATGCAAAATACATAAAATGTGAAGCAACAGGGTTTAGTTTATAACTTTTGGTGCACCACAGCTTTTCTATAAAGACTGCATACGATGATTTAAGAGTTCAGTTCACAGATTGGGGAAATGGCTGCTTGGGCTGGAGCCTTTCTTCATTTTCAGGGACTTCTATTTGTTTGTCATTAGCATGTATCCCTTCAGGAAGATATCTTGCAATTCCCATGCAAGGAGAAATATGTCATTTCTTCATAAGCGTGAGAAAATGGGACAACATAGCCACCTGAACACATGCATTAAGTCTTTCATTGTCATCCCCTAAGCAGTAGTTTTCAGGGAAATGATGTTTTACAGATTGTACACAAAGAAATACATTTCAAAATGGTTGTCATCTTCCATTTTCAACAATACTAGTGATGTTACCAACTTGCTTTCAGGAGGTTATTGTAGGAGGACAGGAAATTTTGCTATTTTCCTTAGACCTGTTGGAGACAGCCTTTGTGACAGTCTCCTGGAGAAGAGATTATGCAACCACTCCTGCTGATTGGCTGATTAACTATTAAAAATGATGGCAAAAATTATTGTTTCACTAAGGGTCACACTCAGGAAGACAGAAGGATTTGGATTGAAATATTTTCCAGTGAGGTAATGTGACCACTAAGAGGAGAGGGTTTGGGTATGTGTGCGCTCAAACATGCAAAGTGGAAAGAGCAGGGTGAAAGCAACAGGAAGGTTAAAGCAGACAAGAAAATAGAAGACAAGATTTGGGAATTTATATTTGTTCATGCCTTCCACCTCTGGAAAAGAGGTCGGGGTGTTTTTGTGGTTTTTAATAGGGCCACTTTAAGAAATTTGGCATTTCTTTATTATTAATGTTAAATTTTATGAATAATAAAATGACACGAGCATTGCAAGCTTGCCCTGTAATTTGAGCCATACTAAATCTTTGGTGTAGAGTATGTGACAATTTTTGGTTTAGAGAACAGATTTTAATGAACACATTTACCTGTAAATCCTCCAACAAAAATTGTTCTTCATTCAAAAGGAGTGGAAAGTTGGTAGGAGAGATTTTGTATGTCTTGTGTATGATAAAAGGATTGAATTCCAACTTTAGCTTGCACATAAAGCTTCAACTGGCACCTCCACAATGCATGTCCTAAATTCTGTTTGATGTGTATATCAATGTCCTTCAAATACCACAAGCTAAGAAAACCACTGCAAGCTGCCAGGTTTTAAAATTGCCTAGTGCTGGCTGACTGATTAAAGCCACCTTGTCTCTCTGCTGCTATCATTTATGCTATTTAAAACTTAGTCCCTTTTTCACTCACTGTTTTCAGTGCTATTATCCATCTATCCTGTTTGACTGGGAAATAATCAACATGAGAAATTCCTTTCATGGCAGATGGGTGGTTTCTTTTTTCAACTCTTGCTGTGAGTATCAAGAAGATTTGGCAGTGGATTTTATTTGTGCTTGAAAGGATGATGTATAGCCCTATTCTTATGTTGGTATATGTCAATTCTTGCTGTTATTAGCCAGACTTTATGTTCTGTAAATGGGAAATTTAAATAGCAACAAAACATTTAAACAGAAAACAAAGGATTATAAAGAACCAAGTTGTAATGAAATGGAATATTAGGCAGAATGTAAGGCCAGTTGCACAACTGTAACTGATGTAAAATATTCTTTCCTATATGGAAAGAAAAGGTCATAAATAAACAGATATATATATTTAAGTATAAAATAGGGTAATATTGCATATGAAGCTTTTCATTTAATAGGAAATTTGAGATTTTGACACTTATCATGTTGTGGGAGGTTGAAATGTGCATTTGTCACAAATATTGCCCCCTTCTCAAACCAGACTAGGCTTCACATGTGGCCACATCTCACATCTCTTAGGAGCCATCCCTCCAATTACAGCCTTGCTAACTTAGTAAAACATGACAAGTAGGCAGCCTGGTTAACACATGTGAAATAATGTCACAGTGCACATGAAATATCACAGAGAGAAACATAGAGTCACATGGGCAAATTCTCCATGGAAGTCTGTGTTTGTGGTCTTTAAGGGTGAACTTCAGCAGACCAAGGGAGTTGCTCATGTTAGGTTGTAGCTGCTGGAAGTCCTTGATAAGATTAAATGCTCTTACTATTTAAGTTACCAAAGAGAAAATATTCTTACATAACACATCTGTTAGAGGTAAAGGGTAGGAAGGCCAATTCTTTAACTGTTTAATAATGTTGAAATAATATTTTGGAATATTTTGATGAGCTAACATAAGTGCATTCCTTAAGATTCACGATTCATATTGAGTACTTTACTGGTATTTTTAGAGAAGAATTTAACCCAGCACGTATTTTCAACTCCAGTGTCTTGTAGCATTCATTGCAAACAACAATGCTGTGCGTACATGGTTGATTTTTTGAGGTTTTTTTTGGGGGGGGGTTGGTTCTGGGGTTTTTTGGTTGGTTGGTGTTTTTTTGCTTGGTGTTTTTTTGGCATTTTTTATTGTGGTTTTTTTTGTTTTATAAAGTCGCCATCAACAATATATCAACCAGAGATCCCAGATGTTTGGGTCTTAGAAAAAAAAGTCTTTTTAACCTTACTTACATAAAGTAATACAGATCAAAACCAATGATGAAGATCATTATGAAAAAACAGTGAGCCTCCAAAGAGTCATTACTATATGGAATTAATTGCAAACTCCACAACAACCCTTCACTGAAGGAAGTTCATTTTAAATTTACCTTCTGCGAACTTTTCATGTACTCAAACAGGCGAACTTGTGAAGGAAAAGGCGTGAGATGAAGTTAACAGAGAGGGAGTGAAAGTAGTCCATGAATGGGCCTGTATGTTAGAAGTTTACTCACAATACAGCAAACGTTAAAAAGCTGTCTAAAGTCCAAAGAAATGTTTCTTTTGCTCTGTGCAACTGATGAAAAAGACACTAAAGCCGCAAACTTGATATGCAGCAACAGTAGAATGCATCTCTAAATATATGAAAGGCACTGGGCTGAAACTGGACAAAGCCTTTCACAAGTCTCACCTTTCAGTTTATTCCCAAGGGGATTGCTGATTCAGAAACTGAAAGATACTTTTCCACATTAAAAAGCCTTTTCTTAACTAGCGTCTTGGTTTATTGTTGACTCATTCAAGTGGCACCCAATAGAGCAACTGAATTTTATTTGGAAACCCACTTAGGGCTTAACAGTTTTGGCAGTATAACTTCCCTCTGGCTTTGGGAGATTTTTCTACAGCTTTTTGCCATGTAAATGTGCCCACTGAGTGATTCAGTGAGAAATTTCCATGAGAATGCACCCTGACAGCAAGAGCCATAGCTATGCTCCAGCATAGACTTTCACACAGGATGGGCTGAAAACCTTTCTGGGAATCCCTAAGCATGCAAACTGATTATTTAAACCTTTTTTCTTTCTGCATTAGATTTTCAAGGTGAGCATTTGTTTCTAAGTATACCTTGTGGGTTTTAGCCACTGGAGGTTTGAAGCCATTTTCCCCCTGATACTGTCTTGATTGATACACACTTAGGGCTTTTCCCTCATAGAACTTCAATGACATTTTCTCTACTGCTCATGATTGTCATACTTTGTTCTTAAACAGTAGGAAGTCTGTGGTTTTATTTCCTCCAAGATCGCAGCCTTTTTATCGTTTCTGTGTAGGTCTGAAAAGTTTCTTTTACAGTGCCTGGTAGTTAATAGAGACCTGTTTCTTCTAGTTGAATAATTTTGCCATGCTTTTAAGAAGCTAAATGCTCTTTAAATCTTACGTCGTTTGAGAGTATATGTATTTTTAGAGTTAGCTGCAGTTTCACTTCCTTCTAGATGCCTGGTATCCTAGTTTTATCTTGCTGCAAAAAACTACTTACATGAGTAAAGTTTTCATAGGTGGGAGTTTTGGATGCTGACTCCTTTGGGAACAAGTGGCCTTGGATATAATTGTGTGAGGAGGGAAGGGGAGCTGGAAGAACTGACAAACTGAACTGGCTGAGAACTACTGAATGCTGGGGGCAGAACTGAACATTTTATTTGGGGTCAGAATGGGTTATCTGGAATGTGATAGAAAAATTCGTTATGAAACCAACTGATTAAGAAAAGGAGAATTGGTTTTGTTAAGGATCCTTTAATTAGTAAATTTGGCTTTTGGGTAGCAGAGTGGGAGAGAATAACAGCCTTATTTAGCGTTTCATAATTAGGAGGAAATAAGTAACATTGACTGGATAGAAATTTGTTTGCTATGGTATATAAACTTAAAAGGAAACAAATTTTTTGTTTGTTTTGCATGGGAATGGTTTGCCAGCTGGAAACAATAAGCATAAACTCAAGAGCCAGGTATTCCAGGTAGTCTTCAGGTGAAGTTAAATAAGGCAAAGAAATATATATACTATTTTTATTGACTGCAGAATAATTCATTTTGCTGTTTGTTCTTGTAGAAAGCTGTACTTTTTCTGCCACTCCGGATAGTTTTCCTGCTGTTTTATTCCCTGTCAGAACTACTTAGCCAAACCTGTATCAAGGTGTGTGGCCTGTATTTTATGTAACATGGTTACTGACGTAATTCTATGCTTGTATATGTGTTAAAAACACTTCAAATGCAAACAATATGTTAAAAACACATGCCTAACCTACTTGAGACTGAGAAGGTAACAGTAACACTTTGTCAAAGAGCATTCTGCAATATGAGAAGGAGGGGACATTCTACAGAATATTCCTTTCAATATCAGTCAGGCATAACCCGAAGGTGTCTGTCTATTCTCAGGAGATCAGGATTTAGATATATTTGGTTCAAGTGTTTCTCTTCTCAACCATTTTTGCACATCATTCATGTAAATCTTAGAAGGTTTTCAGCCAAGCATGAATGTTCTCTTTGTTATTGTTGCTGAAATCACTGCAGCAATGTTCAACAAAGTAATGCCTGTCTGAAAGTCACTTGAAGTGTTTTCACTTAACCTTGTAGGAACGACAGTTTAAATCCTATAGGCATGAATTTAAAATCTGAGCTCCAAGGTCTGAGTATACTCACTTTGAATGCTTCTTCAGTCCTTTATAGTAGTGGAGTTAGTATTTGGATTCAAGTACAGAAATTAAACTCCATGTGCAGTTCAGACTTGTTTAGATCCTCTGTTTTTTGTTTGGTTAATGTCCACTTCTTGCTGCACTGACTTCCAATTCTAATTTGTTGCCTAACTTGATTTCAAGAAATTGTTTCCACAAACATAATTATTAGATGAGTGACACATTTACACTGATCAAAGTATCTGTCAAAATATGTTGTCGTGATGACAGTAAGGCCAGAGAGCTTTGTGACACAAAATTAGATATTTTATGGTGTTTTTGAGAGAGGTCACAAAGGCATCCTGTGACATTGTATATTTGCTTTGTGGGGGCTTTTTTTGGTTGGTTGGTTGGTTTGGTTTGGCTTTTTTTTGAGGGGAAGTAAAACCCTCCTGCGCTTTCAGGCATAAAACACAGACTGGAGGAAGCTTTGTCTAAGGCAAGTCATTCTGTTTCTGAGCTTTAGCCTCAGAAAGTGGCCAGTGCTAGAGAGGGGTTCCCTGGGACCCAGTCCAAGAGGAGCCACTGATTTGTCAGTTAATTTCTTATTCTGAGTATTAGTTGTGCAGCTAAGGAGAAAGACCCTCATTTATGTTTGCTTCTAATACCACAAAAAAAAAAAAAAAAAAAAAAAAGAAGTAAGTGATACTTTGTTCTGGAGAACTTTTTTATAATAGTTGTTGCCAAACCACACAACTAATAAATAAACAAAGGAAAAGAAACATCCTGTTAATGAAAAGCTGTGCTACAAAATGTCACCAAAATGATGCCTCAGCAATGATGAATTTTGTAGTACTATGTCTAAGGACATAAATTTTGCTTTCCATATTTGCAGATTATTTGGAAGCTCTCATTTCCATTGTGACTTTAGTATTCTCACTGTTGTCACTTCTGTTTGACTGTTGCTGTTTTGTTAAAAAAAAAAGTCTTTAAAATGGGCTTTATTTCAACTGTGTTTCACTGTAAGTAGAACACTCTTCTCTTGTGAGCATACTGACAATGAACCATTTTCTTGTTTTTTTTAATAAAGCTTGATTTCTGTGCATTGACAGAACAGTAGGATGTTGAGAGTATTACTATGGAAGGACAGATTAAAAGATTAAGAAGAATTTAATGAAACCTTAAACAGGAAAAGATTGTCAGCTGGGTTTTAAAGTTTGGTTCTTCTGCCCTTCCTGGATTTTTCAGTAATTTCCTTTGCAACATTTATTTTGTTCAATACTGTCCCATGGTGGTTAATCAGCTCACCTTCCTGCCCTCTGCATTCTCTTCCAGTGAACACTGGATTTACAACAATGCTCATCTCCAAAATTACCCAACTTTGTGCATGTGCCATGGGGTACCTTTTTTTTTTTCCCTTTTGTTCAGTGACCCCCAAAGAAGAAAATTTAGTTCCTTCTCTCACTGATGTCTGTGGTAGTACATTCCTGCCCCTCTGATTTTCAGTCCAGGAAATGAAGCCTAGTTTGATGCTTTTCTCTGTAACACCAAGCTGTTTAGCAGAAACTGATATTTATGATTTTCTCTTGCTCCAACCAGAAGTACTTGCATAATCAAAATTTACTTTGGGTAGATGTTATAATAATAAATTCAAAATGTCTTTTTTTTTCCTAATTTGAAGGGGTAATAATTTTTTAATACCACATGTAAAGTTTAAAAGGAATAATAGTGTAAATTGTAAGAGATAATTTTGTAATCACTATTAAATTCATAGTTACTCAACGGTTTGTGAGAATTTATAGACCAGTTGTAAATTCATTACATAAATCTACTAGGTTAATAAGTCATAAACCTAAGTGTAATTCTTAGAGGTATTTCATTGTGTTGCTATCTCAGAATCACAGAATGGGTCAGGATGGAAGGCACAACAATTGGTCATCAGGTCCCATCTCTCTGCTCAAGCAGGGTCACCCCAGAGCACATGGAAAAGGATTGCATCCAGATGGTTCTGGAATATCTCCGGTGAGGGAGACTCCACACCCTCTCTGGATAATCTGTTCCAGTGCTTGGTCACTGTACAGGGAAGAAGTTCTTCCTCATGTTCAGGTGGAACTTCCTGTGCATCTGTTTCTGCCCAGGGCCTCTCGTCTTTTTAATTGGCACATATAGTTTTCCTCTATGAAAAATAAAATACTACAATTAAATAATCTCTGCTGAGAGTATTTTGTGAAACCTTGACATGCTAAAGACTACTTTATGTTCTTTATTTTGCAGTTTGAGTATTGTTTCCAGAGTATGGTGGCTCTGCCGTGGCAAATTCATTGTACAGAAGGGTGGATGAGGAAGAAGGTTTGGGTAGCTTGGTATGTGCATGAATGAAGTTGGTTGCCCCTAAGGATCAAATCCACAAAAGAGGTCAAAGAGAGTTTTCTTGTGGGGAAGAAAGCAAAGAGAACATTTGGAAGAGAACAGAGTTATGTTCAGATCCCTCAGACCATATCCCACTTCAGGGAAGTAGCAGGTGGACCTTCTTACCTACTTTGTGTATGCCCTTTCCATCCTTTGTGTAGTTTCCACTTCAGCAGCATCTGAAGACCTTCAGATTAAGTAGCAGCCACACTCTGATAGCTCTTGAAGAGCCACTGAAAAACTTTTTCTCATAAACCTTGGCCCTGTAAAGCAGAGTGTTTGCCCAGACTCCTTGAAGATGCAAACCTCAGTGATTTTAATGGAGCTGCTGGCCTAGAGAAACAGACTTCAGGCATTGTATGTGGGATCTGAAAGGTGGAGAGAAAGGACTGGGGATGAAGAACAGCAGAAGAAAGGCAAAACACCACCCCTACGTAATGCAGGGTATGTCTTCACAACTGTCTAAAAATAACAGCTGAAGTAATTACAAAAGTAACAACGACTCATACAGACAAACCTGAACTATCTTCAAGCTAGAAATCTTGGACAGTGATTACTTTGCCTCTGTTTTCCTCATAGTCCTTTAAAATAAGACCAAGGCAACACTCCTTGGCTGCTCATAATGGGAAGTCTTGTACCATCTGACCCTCATAGTCCTTTAAAATAAGACCAAGGCTGCTCATAATGGGAAGTCTTGTACCATCTGATGGCTATTATGGGATTCAAATAATATTGCATTGTCTGGGGCAGCAATTGGAGGAGATCATTGTATATTCGAGTTTAACTTTATATGACCTCAAACAGCTTTCAGCAAAAGCAGCAGAATCTGTAAAGACAGATTCCACACCAGAAGGAGAGTAAACAAACAAAACAGTACAAGAACACAGTGGTTCATATAACCATGGCATCTTGTTGCATCTTCATCAAAACTAAAAGAGCTACAGAGGAAAAAAGCTAAGGAAAGCCAACCCTTATGAAAAATAAGAGCAGCAATAAGAAAGCAGACTGAAAAAAAGAAGCATTTTTTAAAATAAACTGCAGCACAGATATACATACAGTGGGTAGAAGAGATGTGACACACAGGCTTTTAAGAAATAGAGAAGGAATAACAAATGTGCAGTGTTTTGCCCTCAACAAATTAATTTGTCAGGAGCTTGAAGAGTTCTCATGTTTGGTGGGGGTTTTTTTTGTTGTTTTTGGGTTTGGTGGTTTTTTTTGGAAAGAAGGTTGTTTTCACAGAATACACTATGTGTGCATAACAAGTCATTTAAATCAATGTTGTACATTGTCTTTAGGCAATTATTTTCTCTGCTATTTGTCAAAGGTAAGAAGTAAATTCCAAGCAGTTTTGAACTGCTATTTTGTTGTAATTATCTTTCCCTTTTAAAAAGATACTGTGATTTATGATGCAAAATGAGTGCTTCAGGGTTACTTTCTGGCATTCATTATGTCAAAGAAAGAAACAATCCAGGTACATAAGAGAGTGGTAGATGCAAGAGTGTGCAGTGCTGCCTGAAATTAATTTGAAAACTGAAGATTTATTAAATGCACTTTGTGTACTTGATAGCAGCATTAGATCTATTGGCTGCCATCTGAGTACAATGCCTGCCTCTGGTAAAAATTTTAAACTTTGCTCACATTGTTTGAATGGTCTTGTAAGAGTGTGTGTGCCTGTGAAAGGTGTCTGTGTGTACACGTGCATGTATGTGTGCTCTGGTCTCCACCAGGGAGCCAGGGATCAGATTCCTAGGATACAAGAAGGTTAATGGTGCTCCACTAAGTGTGGCTCAGGGGCAACAGCATTAATATTGTTGTCCAGAGATGTGAAAAATGCACAGCAATAAGAGATATCTTAAAAGTAGTAATTTAATCCGCTCTTAGGGTTATGTTTTCTGAATTTCTCTGGAAGGATCCAGCTGTGTGATTTCCATTAGTATCCTGTAAGAATTTTTACAGCTTCTGGACTACTGCTACCCTAAATCCCACTGGAAATGCTTAACTGTACCTGTCATCAGCATCTTAGCCTATAATATCCATACTAATTTGTTTTCCCCACTTGATGTATCTTCTCTGGAATTCCTGGTACATGGAACCACTGTACAGTGCAGTCTTACAAAAAGTTAAGGAGGCCACAAACTTCCCTTCATTGCCTTTACTTAAATATTAAAATATTCTCCCATTTGGAGTTTGGGGGCATGAAATTAGTAATGAACCTACAATATTTAAAAAAAAAAAATCAGAATAAGATTTTTTGTGGATTTTTTGTTTGCTTGTTTGTTTTTGTTAAAAGATGAGAAAAAATTAATAGTTTGAAAACTACTTTTTTTCTGAAATCCTTGACATATTAGGAACATGAGGAGATATTCACAAAGATTAGCTTTAGTCATTAAGAGACTAAACTCTAATTTGCAAAAGACCTTCTTGGAACAGGTGGAAATAAATAAAAGGAAGCCCTATTTTGACTGAAAGGAGGATCCTCTCTCTGTTTTGCACTCCCACTCTTTTCCTTGCCACTGAATACAGAATTATTTTAGGAAGCTCTCTTCTCCAAAAATGCAATTAATTATTTCTTGAAGATGACCTTGCCTGAAGTGGAGGAGCAGGACTCTATGACTTCTGAATCTGACTGAATTATTCCATTATTCTGTTTTGATCTAACTTCACTGAGAGTATGGGTTGTGATGTTCTTACTGATGATGGTCTCCACTCTGCATTATACCTTAGCTTTCCAAACTTCTGTTATTTAGGAGAGAAACTTATTGTTTGAATATGCCAGTCAAAAATAGCACAATACTTTTCTGCTGGCAAGTATCCTGAAGATGTTTTGGATAATTTGGAAAGCAGTCAAAAGAAAGTACATGTGCATTTCAGACATCATCATGATTCCCTTCTCCACACAAGTCATCACTCAAATAATTTTGTGCACTTCTGTACATCTTATCATTAATTTTCGATGGGTAGAGTTGGATCCATTACTAATCAGTGTATATTCACTGATTCTACAAGTTGCTTTTCATAAACTCCAGGACAGCTTGGAGAGCTGATGACATCAAAAATGAAGCAAAGCATTTCCTTTTGATGTCAGCTGTCCTGCCACAGCTTATTGGATTGGTGTTCTGTGCTTGTCTACTCTGGGCTTCTTTCTGTGCAAGTTTTAGTGTTCTCTGATTTCCTTTATTTAAAAGGATATCAGCAGTAGAGTGATGCCAGAAGTCACACTGGTCCACAATACACTCCATATTCTAAGCTCAAACAAGGATATGACTTTATTAATTCTAATAAATTTGGGTCAGATTTTTGTCTTACCTTGTCAGCATGTTGGATACAAGAAAAAGACTGTTAAATTCAATTATATCAGACATCCATATTGCTGATATACAGTTTGTATCTGCTTTTAAAGCACTGACTGCAGGCAAAATAACTCTCATCCTTCTCCTCAATTAATATTTGATTGATTGATTCCCTCATTCTGATATTTGGTTAAGGGATCCTATGTTTCATGTAGATAGAGTTGCATAGTGAAGAGATTATTTTCATTGTAATTCAGGTCAGCAATGTGTTGGTTTGGGGTTTTTTTTTTGCGTTATGTGACCAAGAATCTGAAGAGAGTAGACCGCCATCCATAAGGAAGCAGAGCTTTTCTTTCTATTGTTGGAACTTTCCACATACAATTTATGTGTTTGATATTAATGTTTGCAATAAATCTCAACCAAAATGCACGAGGCAACATACCAGGAAGAAGCATTTTGACATTATATCAATTCCAAATCTTTCTCTCTTCCTATGCTATTTAAGCATAAATGACCAAGCTCCCTTTATAAATATTTTGTTGAGCACATTCTGAATGGGAATATCAGCCATGCTGCTGGGTGACATACAGACAGTTAGTGAGCCCTATTGCTCTCTTCTCTGTTCTTATAATTTTCTTGGGTTTTGTTCCACATTTTTCAGTGATCTTCCAATATTTGCAGTTCCTATGGGATGTGTCCAGGTGAGTGTATTAATTCTACTTTTGCTCATACTCCTCTCTTGCCTCGACTCTGAGTAACAGAGCACCACTTCAAGCACCACTTCATCCTTGTGCATATCTGTCTGCAACTCAGCCAACACTTCAGAAATCCTTTATCTTTCCAGATTTTTCCCTGACTAAAGATAGATTTTGTTCTATGTTGCTCCACCTTGGTCTTTTCATAGCCTATTACACCTAGACTTTAGCTTGAGGCTTTGTCTTTCTCCTGGGGTCTTATGCCATGGATCATAAATGTCCATCTTGATATAGGCACCAACCAGATTGAGAATGGCTTCCTACAGATTTGAATCTCTTTATTCAATGTATGGGCCAAGAAAACAATATGAACAAATACTCTTAATTCTATTTTCTTTGGTAAGACGTGCACCTCTTCTTTCATGAACTTAATTGAATCTAAACTATACCATCTCACAACACTAGAAAATTTCAGAGGCAGATAGTCTCTGGGGTTCCCTCCTAATAGAAATTTCTTTCAAATAGAGACTTATCAAAGTTCAGAGAATATGAAACTATGGAAGCCCCTAGCACAGAAAGACAGAATTTGTTTTTAATAATGTGGAAATAATTTTAATTTTTTATGGTTGGAGATATAGATGATAATTCAAGTAGAAAATGGAAGTTGAAATCTGTCCATGTTTATGCAACAATGAAAACTGAGCTTGGGTGTTATTTTTCAGTGGTGGAACCTGTCTAGACAAATGAGATTTCCCTCTCAGGTTGTGTCTGTATGAGTGTCAAATGAACACTTTTCCCTCACTTAACAGATAAGCAGTTCTAGTTCAGGCTGGTAACATTTTATTGCATATCAAAAATGGGAACTGGGAAAAAAAAGGTGAATACCATTCACTGAGATAATATTTACTTTGTCGGTTTGAATAACAACTGCACTTGCTGCTACAGTCTTTCTACCAGTATTTGACCTCCATTTCCTCTCCTATCTCTACTGATTATGAGTTATTATTTAAGCTCTAAACACAAAAGTCGATTACTGGTTTTGACCTTGGTCATTCATGTATCTTCTATATCAAGGTCTTGCACTTACCTGTCCTCTCATAAATTAAACTGGATTTCATATTTATCAGGCAGTCAGAAATACAGCTACAGCACAACTGGCTCTTGACTTCTGACAGACATTAAATAATCCATAATGAAAAAGGCAAAGTATTTACAGAAAAGACAATATGAAATATGTTCAATTATAGGAGGTCTCTGGTTTTCCGCACTTACCCTCTGGATACCTTCCTATGAATTTGATGCAGGCTCTCTTGAACCAAGAAAATGTGTCACTTTCACAGAAGCAACATTCTAGTGAAAATACACTAACAGCCAGCCAATCCTCAAAATTCAGGATCAGGTCTATGCTGTCAGAAGTAGATTTTCCTGCTGTTGTTATTTCTGGACGTGGAAGTACATTTCCAAAAAGCAGACATCAGCCTTAGAGCTATGATAAAAACTGTAGCTGTTGTACCAACTGGAATAGTTATGGAGCTGTATGGCAGGAGGGTACATGGAAAGAGGGAATAGCTCTGGGAAGTTTTCTAAACTTCTCTTTGAGGATGAAGTGCATGAAAATTTTGAAGTATTCACCCTCAAAGAGAGGATGAAGTCTTCTTGATAAAACTGAGGAAGATGACTGTGGCTATGGGAGAGGCATCTGAAGAAAGGCACATAAACCCAGACATTTTCAGACAGGTCTGTACTCCACGTGTTTGCACTGTCCCCTCCAGGTATCCAGTGTTTGGTTACCAGTCTGGCCCCTGGTTTTAGCTCACCCAGCCAGAGGAAACTGGGAGTCTAAGTCATCTCTCATTCTGTTGCAGAGCGCTGAGAGGCCCCAGGAACAAAACTCCTTCCCCTTCTGCTCTTCCCAGACTCCCAGCTCCTGAAGTGGGAGAGAAACATCTAAGCAATATTAAGTAATGAGACTTGAAAATCGGCATTAGTTTTTCAAACAAAATTTTTGTATCAGCTTTATAGAAGTAGCTTCACTCCTTGATATATGAAGGAAATTTGTACAGTTGGTGGTTTCTTAGGACAGGAGATAGCTGTTGTGCTCTACTTGCAATGTGCAAGTAATGTACTCATTAAGGTTTATCCTGCAAAATTGCCCACCCTCTTTTTGAAGTTTCATACAACGGGCTTGTAACATTCATGTGAATGATTGAAAGCCATCTTTTGAGCATGCTAATGTCATTTCATACATTAAATTGTCTCTTAATAGCAGTAAAACCGTGTTTTCTCTCATGCAGGGTTTATACATTTGCCTTAATAATTATAAGAGCAGGCCATTTCCTAGATAATTGCAAACATTCACAATTCACGTTTAAGTTTACGCATAAGGATGTTATAGGTACTGTAAATTTCATGCTTTATGAAAGGTTCAATCTGATATGTATCTTTTATGCACAGCCACTGATTGATGTGCCAGAGACTAATAAATTTTGTCTGAAGACTTTCACTGCAATCTGATTCCCATTCATTTGCATATGACTTCATTTTCTGAGCAGTGTGAGAGTGCAACTATTTCTCAGTAGCATTAAACTGACCTAAATCTGACATGGAGAGATTACTCCTGGGAGGTGACAGAGCAGAGATATATAAGCACCACTGACAGTACTGAGAGGACTCAGGCATAGCTGTGTGTGGTACAACTGATTTTGTAGATAATATACCACCACCCAAAGAATAAGGTATAATTTGGCTATTCTAAAATTAGAGAATATTTTTATTTTGATCTCTGAATTCTGATGCTATTTCCAGCTGTAAAAATCGGTTGTGGTATGGTTTATGAAGTATTCAGATGCTAAACTAAAGATCAGATCAAAGAAACTACACAGGGCAATTAATATTTCTGATTTCAAAAAAGGATTTTTCAGAGTACAGTAAATAAATCCTAGAGACATATATTGGGCAATAACGACTAAAGACGAATAATTGCTGATTATGTGAGTGCTGCAGCAAACAACTCATAGAGGAAAAAGGAAAATACGACCACGCAATTTAGACATGTCATATAATTTATGTCAAAATACAAGAAATTTTCACCAGAATTTTGTGTTATTACTTTCTAGACTTTAAATGCTTTATGCTAGGACTTAAATAATGTGTTAAATTCATTTTTATTGCAATTATTTATTGGGGGGGGGAAATTGACAAAAAACATCTTTCAGACACCTAGTTTTAGGTCAGTTTGACAAGGCTGACTCCTGCAATCAACAAAGAGATAGAGGTAACAAATGAGAGAATCCTCCAAAAGTTATTTCACCACATTTATATTAGGCCTAGGGTACTTTAGCAGGTAAAATCTCACATAACTCTACTGAATGTGCTCAGACAGTGCATTTAGAGAAACTATTCATTTTAGTAGATTTTCTCTTCACTGGAAACAGCCCAGAGATATCTGCCATGGTCCAAAATACTTGTTAGTACAGAAAAGCTCCAGGGAGGATAGCAACAATAATGTAAGAACTCAGTTTATTAATATAATAATATGTAAATTATTATCTGGGTTATTAGAAAGAAGTTAAAAGTTGATATAAAAAGTGATGGAAACTAAATTGCTTTAATAAGAAGCTCCTTATAACTTACTTATGACTCATTCTGCAAACAGTACCTTTGATAAATACATGAAGAACAACAAATGATTAAACTGTCATTTAAATACAAGAATTCTTTAGGGTAGGCCCATATCTTTGCAGAGAAGCTACTTTCTAACTACTGGCAAATATCTATTCCTTACTGTTATTTGTTGAGGTTTACTTCTTTCTTTTTCCTCCCAATCCTTACATATAACATTCTTAATATTTGGATAATTCAGTTGTCAAATTTAAGTGAGAAAGTTAAAAAAAAGGCCTCTGTTCATCTTTATTGAATGTTATCAGGCTAGAACTGGGCAGGTTTTGGGCAACTACTGTAATTTCAGTGTGAGGATCAATTCACCTTTGTCCATTGTCATGATGAACAGGAGGTTAGTTAATCTTAATGTTGTAGTTTTATTAAAGGAAACTATCTTTAATTATCTGAAATATTCATGTCTACCCCACTGCGGTTTGATTTGTAACATCACTTGGTTCTGTTCACACAACTGCTGAAACTGTAGCTCATTTTCTTTGCTGGTTTAATTTTTATCTGTAACAAGCAGCCACCCTTCACCTTGCTAGACTGTGCACTAATTTATGTGTTCCTGCCCCTCCAGTTCTGAATGAGAACTAGCAATGTTTTTTAGCACAGAACATTCTTCCTGTCTTGTCCTTCCTAAAAACATTGTAGCCAGTATTTTTGGGTGTTTTTTTCACTTTACAACCATACAACTGTTCTCACTGGCTTTCAGCACAGCAAGTTAGAACAGAACACCTCTCTACAAGGAGAATTTCCAGTTCTTTGTGCTTATTACCTTGATGTTTAGAACCAATGAACAAGCAATTAATTTCCTTGTTCTTTTCCACCCATGTATCACCTGGATTCTGACACATATTTGTCTTCCCTCCCACTAACATTGTTAGCAGGTGATGTTTGAGAATAAAACCAGGAAACGTGGGACAGAAACCATCTTACGAAGCATGAATTGTGGCAAGAACGGACCGTGCGATTACTGCAATGAATCTGAAGGACAAACCTATGAGAATAAATCCTCTTCCTGTGCTTTTTTGCCAGGGGCACATTTTCCTTGCAGGCTGAAAAACAGGGAAGAAATATGGTGGTGGTCTATTTACCATTTTCATCAGAGGAGGTATTACAGCTCTGGTTCCTCGGGCTCTCAGATGCCCTGAGTTTCAGTGGTACATGAGCAGTGACACTGTGGTCACTATAAATGCACTACACAGTAACTCACATAGTAAAATCTGGCCCAAGGTTCATAAACCATTGATATATTCTGTTCCTTGTTGGAGGAATATGTTATGGGCACGATTTCATGTAATTTGTTTAGAGTCTGCCCCTGTTTTCCTGCATTGGAAAGAAATTGTGACTACAGTAAAGAAATAGGCAAGGAGGCAGCACCTCCTCTGGTGCCAGGTGAAAAAGGACCTGGAGATCCAGGGAAACATCAGGAATACATGGAGGAACTCAGAACGAAAAAAACAAAACAAACAAAAAGCTGGTATCATTTTCTAGAGCAGAAAAGGCTTCATTTAACACACTGTTTATAAAGAGAACATTACTTTATGGCAAAAATACCTGCTTGAAAGCTGAGTAGGAAAGTATTGTCTCCAATTTACACCTAGGCCAGGGAAAGGTGACGATAGTTGTCAGAGATCACAGTGTGTGTGACGGGAGGAGCTTTGCGGTCCTTTGATAGACTATCCTAAGCTGTTAAGAAAAGCAAACCCCAGGAATTCAGTCATCTGGTGGAAAAGGATACCAAGAATCCTTACTTTAAACCAGATAACACAGCTCAAATGTCACACATGGAAGCCTTGCAGTGAAGTGCTCTGAAATGAGATGCAGGCTGGGATTGTTAATAGGAACTATTCAACAAGTGTATTTATGAGAATCATAAATAACTCACAAACAGGGAGGAGAGAGTGAAATTAACCCAATCAGCAATACATTATGAATTATTTGCTCACTCTTAAAGGAGAATAACAAGGACCAGGGTCTCTTCCAGTCTCTAAAGCAGGGTGAGGTGCAGTCAGTCAGCATCGTAGACAGCCTGGGGAATAGGAGCTGTAACAAGAGCAGACTCTGTCAGGGACCTTTTCCAGCCTGGTTTCCTTGTGTAGGACATATAGAAATACCCAGAAAAATGGGGAAGAAAGGAAGCAAAAAGGGAAAGGTGAGAACAAGCAAACCATCAAGTAAAATCCAAAGTCAGACCAAAGTGCCCATGAAATTATTATCAAATATTAAGGGGTTTTCTTTTATGAATTTTTCCTCTGATATTTTAGTTTAATGTCCTTTAACTTCATGAACTCCATTAGGGAATGCTCAGTCTAAATATCATTTTGCCTCTTGCTTTTTGGACAGCTGGGGAAAATTCCTCCAAAATAAATGTTGGAGTGGGAGATGTCATTTGCTGCATATCTTACAACAAGTTCTATAAATGTGGTGACAAACTTTTGCTGATATCCATTTA
Organism: Corvus brachyrhynchos; assembly: GCF_000691975.1. Lineage (NCBI taxonomy): Eukaryota > Metazoa > Chordata > Aves > Passeriformes > Corvidae > Corvus > Corvus brachyrhynchos. Next base: position 6,237,761 of record NW_008237447.1, read on the forward strand.
CGTACAAATCCTTGTCTTACCCAGTTTATTCTGCAGAGCTAAATTCAAGTTTGTAGCCAGATGATTTGGATGTTGACCCTCAGCATTGTCTATTCACTAGAGGCCTATGATCCTGAGGTTCAAGCAAGCTACTAAGCTGATTTTAAAAAATCCAACAAACTAAAATACTGGAAGTTGATGAGGACCTTATTTTTTCTCTATTTTCCTCCTTGTATTAACATAATTAAAAATTAAATATTTTCTTCAGTTACAGCCAGCTTCAGAAGGAGATTGATATAAAATCACCAGGAGATAGAGTGTTCACCATTTTCACTGCTAATTTTCATTAATTTTTACCTTTCCTGCTAAAAATATATATTGTATTTTTTTATTTTCAGTTTCAGCTTTCAGTCATCAACGCCTTCTACATTTCTTTTTTTCCTCCAGTAGATCGAAGAATCCTTTATTCCCCGGTGTTTTTTTCCCTATGCATATGGTTATAAACCATTATCAAATCACCTTTCAATCTTTCTTTTTATAAGCTTAACAAAATGAGTGTTTTAAATTTCTCACTGTAAGTCATTACATCTCCAGCCATTAAATACTTTTTATGGCTCTTTTTAACACCCTCGCCAACATCCTTTAAAAATACAGAGACCAGAGCAGCAGAGAGTGTTAGAATAACAACCACACAGAGGTAAGTTCACCTCCCTCTCCTCCTGTGTTTATACACCCATGGATGGCATTAACCCTTTTCCAACAGCTCTGCAAATAGTATTTTGGAGTCATATATCTACTGTGACCCCTAAATTCCTTTTAGAGTCACTGTTTTCTGAGGCAAACTGCTCCATTCTCTAGGCTTAACTTGTACTTCTCAGTCTGTTATCTGACATTTGGTGAGACAGAATGAAACACGATTTGATTGAAGGGTACCCATTTGCCAAGTAAAGTAGCTCCCGCAGTCATTTTTTTTTCCATGCCATCAGTCCTCACCTCTTCTGCAAGATTATCAGAAGTGATTTTTTATTCACTTCCATGTAGTTGCTGTAAATGTTTTCAAAGTTTGCTGCTAAGTTCCTTCTCAAATCTCAGGCAATACGAGCAGGGAGAGGTTGGCACCACAGGCTGAGAGTGAGCTTTGTTTCAGTCATGTGCAAGTTATCTACTTACAAATGCCTCCCAACACATTCCCCAAATGCATCTCTGCTTTCCACACAGCTGAATGAAGGCAGAAAGAACAAAGTTGGTGGAGGAAAAGAGGTGTAGAGAAGTCAGTGGGCTTGCTCACAATTATGCTCAAAAGTGAGGAATGGAATTCCCACTTCTGTGTCATATAGTTTGTACTTCTTGCCTAACAAGCCATAACCTGTCTAGAATCTTTGCATCTTTCTCTGTGTGTTTTCCCTTCTCCTCAGACATGGGGGAAAAAAAAAAAAAAGAAAAGAAAAGAAAGAAAAGAAAATTGCCATCAGTTGGTTCCATCTGTCTGGCTTTCTAAAGGGAATATGTTACCTGAAAAAGAATTTACAGTAAGTAGCTATTGTACGCTTAAATTCTGGAAGTTACTTTAACTAGATTACAGTTACTCTTTCTACCTTTAAAAGAACATTTTTGTTTGTTTGTTTTTAAGGAGAATTTGGATGTATTTATTAGTTGTCATTTTCTGATAGTTGTGGGGATTTTTGTGTGGTCCACAGCAAAATAGACTGAATATAAATATAAACATAATATATTTTTTGAATATAAAGCCACCAGGAGTTGTGTGGATGTCCAAGCATTGCCTGTGTCAGTGTCAGCAGTGTTTTCACAAGTAAAGAGAATGAAATGAGTGTAAAAGTTGTGAGATGGAACATCTGACTTGGAGCCAGGTCTGCTGGGAGATTCATGGACAAAAAGTAGAAAAATTCTGGGGAGGATGAATCATTCAAGGCCAGGAAAGAGGTAGGTCAACCTCTAAGAGGAGGTCCTAGGGGAAGAAAGGCAGATCTGGCTAAATGATGGTGAGATATCCCAATGGGATTAGAGTGCCAGGCTCAGAAACAAAGAAGCTAAGATTAGATTTGGTGCTTATGGTCTCCCCTCCAGTGTTGAGTTCATTAAAGCTGCAGGAACTGATTCAGTGTGTGGATGTTACCTGACCTCGAGGTCACACAATAAGCTTGTTTCATAAGGCATACACAGTTTCCATCTCTGCTTTCTCATTCGTTTTCTCTCTTGCTCTCCCTTTCCCCATGCTCTTTGTAGCCTCCAGTCCCAGACTTTCCCTTTGGGACCTTTATCACATCTCACTGTCCGTGTGTATCAGGCTTTGTCCCACCATCAGTAACCTTGTAGGCGCACACCCTTCTCCCATTGCTCCCTAAGAACCACAGTCCTTTCCACACAGGACTGCCATTTCCATCACTGTCTCTCCCTATTTGACCCTGGGATCTTTCCTCTCATCCTACTGCTCAATTTTATGATCCCTGTATTTGGATCTGGGAGGTTTCCTTCTGCATCCCCCCTGAGTCCTTATCAGGATGTCACTGAGAGAACCAGAACAGACTCTCAGATTTCAGGCATCGGCTGCACCAGGTATGACCTGAAGTGTCTCAGAAGATGATCCAAAGTCATTCTTATCCCCAGCAGGAGCATTGCCAGTGTAGATGGTCACTTTTGGGAATATGTAACTGTTATAATATTTAACAAATCCCTGCTAAGAATGCACAGTGATTTCCCAAAAATGTAGCAAGTTTGAGAAGCCTTTTACAGGTAAAGCATATTTCTGATAAAGGCCAGTCTATCTCTCGATCTAGCTTCTAATTCCAAGTGATGAGAATGCTAGGGTTTTAAAATAATATCTTTTCCTTTTATAAAAGAACCTCTGTGGCTTTAGAACATCTTGGCTCTTCCTTGTGCAGAAAAGGTAAGAAAAAGTTTTCTTAAAAGAGTGATAAGATCAGTTTGCCTAACTTGATCTGACTTTGCAATAACAATTTTGAAACAAGGCAGAAAAAATTCAATATTTCAGGGTAAAATGAGTCACATCTTTTTTTCTATATAGCCTTCAATGTAACTAGCGGTTTGAAATTATGCAGGAAAACAGAATTAACACACTTGACTGCTGAAGAAAAAATAAACCCAGCACACAAATCAATAGTATTTTCAATAACATCTGTGAATGCTGACAAATCACAGCTCCATAGTATACTCCCTAGCCCAGTGTTGCAACTTTGTTCCAGTGATGCCTCAGAGGGTCAGTGACTCAAATTTCCTGCAGCAAATTGGCTTTTCTTAGAGCTCTTCTACCTAAACATTGGCAGGTCCAAGGCCTATTTAGTTATTGATACATGATCGTAACTTCCAAATCTTTATCTATCTCATATAGCACTTCCCCATTTAATGGAGACTAGGTTTTGTCCTCCTGGATTTAATTTGTCCTCCATTGTTCTGTAACACTGTTTTAACTGCATTTCTAATCCGTTAAATCATATCTTGCAAATACAATTTATATTGATCTAGAATTCAATTTTTCTTAATTTGGTTTCTGATAGTATTGTATGAAAACATTGCACGAGCAATTTAGTATGTATTACAAAAGGATGAGGTATCAAGTCTGATATTTCTTTTGTTGAATAGATAAATATCTATTTTATTCTCTTAAATTATCCTAACAATAAAAAAAAAAAAATCTGTATTACAAAGGAGCTTTAGTGGATACCATTCTTCATGCAGTAATTTAAAGAATTAGTTGTGGATACCATCCTATCTGCTGTAGTTATGCCATTGCTTCCATCTCAATCTAGTTATTTAGAGTATTTACAAATAGGTTTAATTTTAAATGTTTAGAGGCTTGATTTACCTGTTCTGATTTTTTACTCTGAACATGTTATGGAGTGACACCTAAACTGCATTGTATGGCAAGTGACACAACACATAAACCCTAACAAATCCCAATCCTCCATCTTTGCATCAGACTACCCATGGAATAAGCAGTAAATTCATAATAAACACATTGATTTCAAAGTGTGTGTTTTGGGCTGGAACACTTACATGAAAAAACAGTGTTTGGCCTATTGATTTCTGCCAAGTATTTGTATTTACCTATGTGTGATCATTACACCAAACCTGTAGTTTAAAATAAAGTTTCCCAAGGTTGAGTCCACAGCTGTTATAAAGCATTAGAGTCTAGGAGGTGTTCCAAGTAGTAAGAGTATATTAAACTCACCATTTGAGAAATGCTAGACATGAAAAGTAGAGAAATCGGGAGCATTTTCTAAAGTTCACTTAGATAACCAAACATCCTGAGAGCAAAAGGAAACATCAAAGGTGTAGCTTGGTCTGTGGTGTGGTCTATCAAAGATCTATGGTAGCCCACTAATCTAATTTTTTAAAAATAGGCTGTGTCCATGGATGTGAAGCAAGAGATTGCCAGGGTAAAGGCAATCTCCAAAAGGTCCCCCAACCTGTCACCTTGGAGAGCAGTTCGAAAACTGATCCGCTTCTTGTGTTGTTTGCCAAAACAAAATTTAAGTCAAATATAACCTTATAAATACCATAGATTTTCCCTTATCACTAACAAGTACTTAAACAGATATATTTTCTGTAAACTAGTTTAACTCTGAACAGTCAGCAAGCAGAATATATGTAGACTGCATATCTTTTCAAAAATGTGTCTTTTTTCAAAACTGTGACAAAGTTTTTCTGAGGGTCCAAATTCTCAGTATTCAGTTACAATTTTGATCTTCCTTCAACTTCAGCATATATGCAACATAGCTCCCCACTATTTTATTTTTATGAGCACAAACCCAGTGCAATGTGTATGACCGGAAATGTGTTTTGTCAATCAAAGTTTGGAAAGTAACAAAAAGGCAATCTAAAAAAGGAGTACCAATTACTGTATCTTCTGACCAAACTTCCATGGTTCAGAATTTCAGAGGTTTATTCCAGTAAATCAACAAGGGTTTCTAAAATATTTTTGTTCTGAGATTTAATTGCATCATGTTTCCTCCATGGCTAGAGAAGTCTCGTGTCTGAAGGCCAGCTGATTTTTCACCACTCTTACAGTTACCAGAAACTGAAGCCATCAAAACTTGTGAATAAAGTGACCTACTACCACTGTTTCCTGACAAATTGTAAGATGCACCTGGCTGCCCTTGGCCCATGGGACCATTCTAGCTTTTAGGGATCATTGGAACAACACAGTTCCTTATGCTCATAACATTTTCCTGGGGTTTTTCAGTTAAGTATTAAGGGCCAGAACTCTCACCATCTCTATGGCAACTTAGGACACCCTATAGACAAAATTAACTGCCAGGTTTCCTGTCAAGTTTGACTCTTCAGCAACTGTGCAGCTGGGATGGTGAGAAGTTGCCAGATTGCAGGAAATAATTATAGTAAAATTTCACAAAAATGCAAATATGTAAACCAAAGCTAATTAAAATAGAGAAACGATCATAGTAATTGACCTTTACAGAACTCATACAGTATGGACTTCAAATGGGGAAAATAAGTGCAACCAGGTGATGGTGATGAAACAGTAAACATAATTCCCTGCTAACCCTCCCTCTTTCTGCATCTCATTTTAATTCTTCCTAAACACATAACAGACTGTGCTTCAGGAGCCCTCACAGAGAATAAAAGCACAAAATCCTTGTTGAAGGTTTTTTTGTCATCTTGGGGTTTTTTGGTAGGGTTTTTGTATGAGGGTTTTTTGGGGGGGTGGGGGGGTCAGGAGGTATGTGATTGTTTTGGGGGTTTTTTGAGTAGATTAAGGAGTAAATTAGTACCTAAATTCTTTCACAAACAATTGTGAAAGATCCCAGGCTGATGTGAGCTTGCTTCAACTCCATTTTTTTTCCTTCACCTATCCATTAAACAATCCCTGCCCCTGCCCGGGTTGCTGTGCTTCATTCCTTGGAGTTCACAAACGCAGCAGAAATCAATCCACATCCTGTTCCCGTTGTTTAGTGAGTTAAAGTGACTCACACAGTGGTCTGTAAGTGGCAAAAGTTGACTGGCAGGACTCTACAGCCTCAGGGGGTGGTGGAAAAGTATCTGGCAGCAAACCACGAGATCACATCTGCTCAATCACAAGGGTTTGCACAAAGAACCTTTTTTGACAAACTGACTGCAGAAAGAACTCCACAGCCAGCACTTTTGCTTTTCAGCTAAAAGTTGTGTGGTCTTTTTAGGAAGAATATAGCAGTGCTCCAGAAACAAGCTGGGCCTAACAATGGAGCTATCCAGGTTTTGACCCCTGGAGATCCCTGTATTGTGTCCTGAAAATTAAGTGGGTCATGTAAGAATTTGCAAGGCTTAACAGCAAAGTGATCCTGCTCATCCTACAGTGGGAGCAGAAAAAGAGCAAAATATTAAGTTTCAGGATGTGGCACTTCAACACAAGATGACTGTTTCTCATATCTCTACCTCTTAATACATGAGGGTAGTGAAAACAGTGTGCTGTGAAGAACTTATCCGGTAAAGGAGTGAAAGGTTTCAGTGAGAAACAGAGTTAAATGATACATTCTCTAGCTAGCAGTGTTATTTAGTAAGGATCAAAAAAATGAAGAAAAGCAAAAGCCAAAAAAAGAAAGATAAATGTTGTGACTTTGCAAAAAAAATCCATACTGAATGAACTTTTTTTTTAGTTCATCTGTCTTTTCAAGTGATATTTGGTAGTTAAGTGAATGGTGAAAGACACAAGGTCTACAAGGAAAGACTTAGAAAATAAAGAAAGAGGGAACAGAGCTGCTAAAATTCCACTAAGTTACAGATTAAGATTTATTTGCAGCAGCAAATGGGGTCTGCCCTAAGCAATGCTTCCAAAATATGGCCACAAAGCTTAAAACCTTAAATGAGCTAACAGGTGGGGAGGGAGCATACCTTTTGTTATTACTTTAATGTGGGGGAAATAAATTCATATCTTTAAATGTTAGAATTGCATAGTCAATGCCTTGGAATGACCTGCATTGTAAAGATTTCGTGGATTAACACAATTTATTAGTCTTAAACACAATTTCTGAAGTCCTGGCTGGATTCACATGTTTTTTTAAAGTCATCATCAGGTGAGTTTGTTCTGAATCATCTATTTACCCATGCAGTCTCTGGACTCCTGACTTTTGTAGAAAAAACCCCACCATAATTTAAAACACACCTTCTCTGCTTTTTACCTCCTTGCTTAAAGGATTAGACTAATAGAAAGTTTATTTTATTTAAATGAACAAGCTTTTGTACATTATTGTAATCAGAGCAGTTGTTAAGGCATTACAATAAGTTTCTGCAGCCTGATTTCTTACATTGAGAATTCATGTTTATTTAATTGCAGAGAAAAGAATGTTTTGCCATTTTTCTCTAGGAAAGCAAGAACCAACACAGAAATGCGACAGGCTGTAAATTTGATAAGATGTCTTGTACTGCAATTTTTTATTTATCCTCATGGGACTCTTTGAGCTTTCCCAGATCTACCTTTTACCACAGAATTGCCTGATGTTCTTCATCAGCTTTTAAAACCAGAATTGTTACAAATGAGAGCTTACAGTGGCAGGCCTGGTTTATTTTATGCAATGCCACCACATAGTAATTGTATTACATAAGTTTGGCAGCATTTCACAGCTGCACTAAGTCATGCTAACGGGAGGTATCCAGTTCCTAATGTTGAAAACTGCTTCTACACAGAAGCTGATTGAATAGGTTTGCTCACTAACCAAGGCTCACTCATTTATTTCAGTTTTTAAAGGGAGGCCTGACATTATCCAATTTGTATGTCTGATGAAAAGTTTCATTAAAGGGAAGTGGTGTGGAATGAAATCTGAGTGTTCACAAAGTGAAAAAAAAAATCCAAATGAAATTTTCTTTAAACATTATTTTTTCTAACCAAGAGACCAGAAAGAAGAGCCTTCTTAAGTTACAAATTTAAAGTACTTTCAGGTTTATCTGATACCTCTGAGACTCTACCAAATTTCCTTAATCACACAAGCCTGTCGCCAAGCGGTTATGTGAAGCTCAGCGGGGGCCAGAGCGGTTAAGATGAGCTTTAAGGAAGAGCTCAGACTGTTCAGGATGGAGGTTGTACAGTTCAGTAAACCAACAGTTTATAAGGTCCAGGGTGGTCCAACTCACATCTGGTGCCAAGTGTGCCCCTGGGACTCCTTCCTACTGCTGCCTGCAGAGCAGCCCCTGCCTCACCTCCCTGCCAGCGCCTCTTCTCCCCTCCATTCCCACAAGGATGCCTGATCCTTCCCCTGTTCATGGAAATGCAGACACCTACCTGCCTGTGTGGGGCAAACAGCTGCTCCTCCTGGCCCCCTGGACACCTTCAAACATCTGTCTAGGCAGGGGATCCCCATCCCTGCACTGTGATAGCAAGATGCCTCACCTCTCTTTTCCATCAGCCGCTATCTGGTTTGCTTGTCCTTGTGCCAGCAGATGCTCCTGCTCCCCAGCTGCACCCAGTGTGGATCCTGCCTGTATGTGCATTGGGAGTGAGCACGGGGAAAGCTCTGGACGTGTTTTTCTTCCTGTCTCAGAGAAGGCAGTGGCCATATGGAGCAATTTATAAACCATTTTTGAACTATGTGTGTCTTTTTTATTCTTCACTAGCAGGTAGTGATGACACCACCACCATTTCAAACCCTAAGTGATTCAGTTTGTGACATGCTGAGCAGGCTCCAGATGTGAACCTGGCACTGCCTCCTCAGGAAACACAGTGTTACTGCTAAATTCTGCCTGGGCTCACCAAGTAGCTCCAGTGAGTCGCAGGCATCTGCATCTGTGCCTGAAGATGAGGGAATCTCAGGCATTGAGACACTTTCAAGCTTATAAAATCCATAATCTGTGCATGTGGATAGCTCTGGAAGAATGTGGCAGACACAGAAGACTTAAGCACTGGATTAAACATACTGTGTACAAATCTCATCATAATGGTTCAGTTTATTTCATGGGAACTGATCACCTGATATTAGTACAAGGAAAAGCCAGCAGATCTGAGACAACCTTAAGCGTTTAAAATAATAATAAAACGACATATTCAAGGTTATTAATCTATTATAAACCTAGTAATGTTAAGTGCTTACCTTCTGTTTTCACTTTCCCAAAGCTGTGCCTTTCTAAACTGAAAGACCCAGGAAGAGTCTGTTGCATTTCCAGGTCTGGAACCCACTTATGTTTCAGAGCATCCTTCACAGTAGATTATAGACGAGTCTGGGAGGGCCTAACTTGTGACACAGAAACTTTGCCAGCTTTCATGGTTTTTTGTCAAACACAGCTCATGTACTGTGGGTCAGACAAGAGGAGAACAGTGGGCACAGTACTGCTTCCTGGAAAAGCTTCTCCTTGCTCCTTAGGGAGCATGAGTCTTCAGCCAAGGGATCAGGGCACTGAAAGATGAAACACGGGGTACAGTCTTTGCCTGAAGCAGTAACTATGAATATTATTAGATAAAAGAAGTCCTTGGAATAGGAATGAAAATCCAAGCTTTCACTCTTTTCATGAAAATATTTAAACCTTCATGATGGATTGGAATTTAAAATCATCCTTGAACTCAGTGACCACTTCCTAGCATACTTTAGCACACGGTATTTTGTAGCTCCTATTTCAAGAAGAAAAGTCATTTGCCTGAGAACCACCTTTGAAATGCTCAGCTTTATGTTGCCATAGCTTCTTTGCAAAATTGTCTGTAGTGGTAACAAGTCTATGCAAGGTCCCATGCATCAGTCAATCTTACAACATTTTATTGACAGTACAGGAGAGACACAAGACTAATTTCAAAAGGCATTTGCTGTTTTAATAAAATAAAATATCCAAGTATGGTAAGTGCTATATGAAAGAGACAGCATCTTCCAGCTACACAGTAAGATGAAAATAAAATCTATGTAACCATGATCAAAGGAAAAATACAATTCACTTATAAAGTAAAAAGAATAAAAAGTGCTTTCTAGGTTATGGTCTTCAGACCAGGACCAGGTTGAGAGAGGGAAGCTCATATGTCCAACACCTTTTTTAAATAAATAAAGACTACACAAAAATAAGAACTTTTAACACACCAGAATATTCTCAAGGTTGAATTAAAATACGGTTTCACCTTTCAGTACAAAAGACACTGTTAAAATAAATGGTGCTAATTTAGTGTGAGGATAAAATGACCTGATTGACAGCTGTGGGGGATTTTGTTCAGAAAACAGTACTAGAAAGGCAAATTTCCCTACGTTGTCATCATCAATTCACTTTACCTAGAAAGAGCTATCACAGAGGTAATTACTGCGTCAAACCTACTCGTATTTTTTATCTTTTTTCGGTCACAGGGCTTCTGCCTCACTGGATTTTAGATTGATACTGTTGAGCTCTTTGCATTTAGTCCAGCAAGCAGGCAACATATCACACCGGCCAGAATGCTTTGGGGAGTTGACAGATCCCAGACCAAACCCTGGCATGATTGTTGCTCTCAGTGCATCTGTGCATGGCCAGGGGTGCAGCACAGCAGCAAAGCTGTGGACAGACATCCTGTGTCCATGCCGTGCCCATGCCATGCCCATGTCCATGACTGTGTCCATGCTCATGCCCTGCCTGTGTCCTGGTCGTGCATGCAGCTACTCAGACCAGCTGAGCCCTGCTCCAGGGCTGTGCTGAGGCTGGGCCTGGGCCAGGGATACCCTGGGCTGTCCTTGAGGATGAGGCGCTGCTGCAAAGGAACCTGGATTGGGTACTCTGAGCCTGCACTACAGTGTGAGCCATGGCACAGTACATTGGGGTGATCCCTAAATTAGCCTCCTAAAAGACATGCTGCTGGTGCAAGCTGGAAGGCTGAGTGTCCTGGCTCCTCCACACCCCTTCAGCTACAGATCCTGTTGGCTGGAATTAACTGCAGGTGCAAAAACACCATAGGAGCCAAATCTTGAAGAACTGCTGGAGCAGTAAGGTTTGATTTAAATATTTCCTTTGAATTTGTACTGAGTGCAGGTGTCAAGGATGAGTCTCTGTGAGTACTGGCTGGAGCTGTCCGTGCCCAACACAGCTGATTCCAGACAACTCCAACTGACCCAGTGTGGCAGCCACATAGAAGGGGCTGAAAGGGACAAATGGAGGCGGAGAACAAAGAGTCAGAAACAGAAGAGGCAAGGTCAGAGGAGCAGCAGGAGGAGGAAGAAGAGAAGTTTCTACCTGGCACCAGACAAGGCACCCACTTCAGCCTGTGCAAATGGCCATTCCCAAAGGAGCTGCCTCCATGGAAAACCCAAGCTGGAGCAGGGGAAAGATGTGAGAAGGAGAAAACCTCAGAGAGGAACAGCCGTGCTTTTTCTGTGACCCCCCTGGCCTGTCTGCACTGCTCACGTGGTGGAGTCTGGGGAGAACATGTGAAGCTGACCCTGGGAAAAGCAGGGGAAGTGTTGTTTTCAAGTTTGTATATATATATATATTTTTTTTTTACCAGTACCTGCATCAGCAATTAAATATTTATTTTAATTGACAATAAATTACGCAGTTTGTGTCTGTCCACAAAGGTAATTGATGTCCCTGTCCCTATCTGAACACAGGAGCTGTCTTATTCTTGTTCTTTCTGTTTTCTTCCCCTCAACCTGCTGAGTGAGCTAACTGAGCTGCTGGGTGGGATTTTGGCTGTCAGCCAAGGCTAACCCACCACAGATTTTTTTTAATATGAAAATTACTCTAAAATACCTACTTTGGGGTTTTTTTTGTTGTTGTTTTTACTCTGTGGCATTTGCAAATATTCAAATAATTCCAGCTAAAAGAAGACTACTCTTAGCTTGGGATGTTTTGCATTTGAATAAAAGCATTCCCAAAAAATTGACCCTGATGGATAAAAGAGAAAGTTCTTCAAAGACATCAAGTGAAATTAAGTTACTGAAAATGTTTTGTTAAGCTTTGGATAGGCCCCTTGGGGGAATTTCTAAGCAGAGCTTCTGATGCCTCCATGTTCTCTACAGGTTAAAAGAAAATTTAGAATTGAAGTTAATGCTCTTTGAACCTAAAATCAATACAAACTCAGAATAACACAGCAGTGAAAAAGTGATTTTAATTCAAAACAGAAAGCAGAATGCATCCCTGGTCATTTTAGATTTAGAAAAATTAATTAACTTTGACACAAGTACAAGTGAGCTGGCTCATTGCATGTCTTTCGAAGTCCAAGACAATCTTCTTAACAATCTTCTTAGTATAATTGGAGTAAATGGAGAAATACATTTGAAAATGTCAGAATTGCAATCGATGTAATTGACCAGAAAGGGGTAACAGCTTTGTTACTCCCTTATACAGCCAATGAAACGCTCTATTTTAATGAGACTATCCCAGAGAGATTTAAATTTAAAATTATAAAAAATACATGCAGAAGATGAGATGGAATCCCATTCAGTTCCTGGAGTTCTCAATGCAGACAGAAGTTTTGATGATAGACTTTGAAAAAAATAAGGTTCTTGTCCCAGTGAGACATTAACTGATCTCAATTGCCTTAGAGCTAATCAGTGTTAAGGATGCTGAAAGTTAATAGTTTTTGCTGGAGTACCATGGCTTATCTACAATTCCTTGATACTTGAAAAAAAGTTTTTTGCATGTTCTTTGTACTGAAGATTAACCTTGTAAATATTCATGCTTAGACAAGGAATGGAAATACAGGATGTGAAGACACATGAAGAGCTCTGACTGTCATGTAGTGAGTTTGAATATAGATTAGAAGAAAACTGTTTCAAAGTGAAAACTAAAGTTTAAAAATCCACAATTCCATCATATAATTTTTTTACCAGAGTTTGCTTTTATTTTGAATAGCTTACATTAATAATTTCAGTTTCGGAAGCAACCCTTCTGCTCCAAGTAAAATTTCTACTGTTAACTCTTAAGGTGGACTTCTTAATGTCATCTTTGTCATAAAGTGCATTTGTTTCTTCAGCTGAAAATGTGCTACTTTTTTGACACTGAATGAGCTAAAAACTCAAAATGAAAATGAAATTGCCCAGTACCACAGAAACAAAAATGTCTGTAATATGAAAATCCTTTGGTTCTTTCCATATTAGCTGTTTGTCAACATTTGGTGGTGTTCTAGTTGCTGCTGTTCCTGTTAGAAGGTAATATTAATTACAATAATCATATTTATTTTACAAAAAACACAGTAAACCCCAATCTTTCTTAAACACAGAAATCTCACCAGAGCTGACTTTGTTAGGTTTGTCTTTGTTAGGTTGGGTGGTTTTGGGGTTCTTTAGGGGTAGGTTTTCAGCAGCGCGATATCCAGAAAGATTTTTTTTTTCCCCTTGGGTTTATTCTGCAAGTGATCCTCAACTGTTTCTAGCTGCCTATATCTGCTGTGTCTGTGCACTCAGAGATGATCACTGGAAAGAGAATTGCTTCATATGTGTATCACAGTTGGAGGAAAGTCTGTATGTTCACAACCTCAGTGAGATTTTTTCCGACTGTCAGGCCGACAGGGAAAACACTGAGAAGTGGAACAAAATTAATTTCAATGTCTATTTTGCCTGGATGGAGAATATGATTGAACGCAAATATAGTTCTCCCCAAAAGCCCAGATATTAATGAAATTAGGACACAGTTTATGAGTAAAGACAATGAAATAGGTACACTGATCAGATACTGAGGCATTTGAGTGTTTTCCTTCTGTAATAGATATGGGGACAAATTTTGAAGGCTTTTTTCAACACCGAGTTGAAAGAGTGAAAGCCATGAACTGCTTCTCTGGAAAGGAAGCAAAGCAAAACCCTCAAAAGCCTCTATACAAGGATGTGCCCTCACACCAGTTTGCACAGCTGGCAACATACAGGTGTTTAGGTGTGCACAGAAGCAAAAAGATGGGTTGGGTAGAGAACACCTTTGTGGAGACATTACACCTTGCACTGAAATTTCTTAGAACTGAAAACAAAGATGCGTTAATTTTCTCCCCCTCCTGCCTTCTTGTACTTCCATAGCTATCTTCATACTGAAAGGTAACAGTGGGATACCTTCCCTTCCCTTCCCTTCCCTTCCCTTCACTTTTCCGAATTTTGAAACATTTTCAGTTTCACTGTCATCCACCTCTTCTCGTTCCCTTCTTCCCCTTCTTCACTCGTTTGTTGTTCTTTTTTTCTCGTTCCCTTCTTCCCCTTCTTCACGCGTTCGTTGTTCTTTTTTTCTCGTTCCCTTCCCTTCCCTTCCCTTCCCTTCCCTTCCCTTCCCTTCCCTTCCCTTTTAAAAACTTTTCAGAATTTTGAAACATTTTCAGTTTCAATGTCATCCACCTCTTCTTTTATCCCACAAGATCACTTTATCAGTCTCACTGTTTAATCCTTTTCCCCAAGTCTGTGTCAGTATCAGAGACTTTCCTGAACTTTGTACAAATTTAGAAAGCTCTTGAAGACTGTAAAGGTATGAAAAACTAAAAAGGTATGGATACAAGGAATTAAAGTTTAAAATAGGATTTCTGAAGTGGAGGTCTGCTAAATTAGTGGTCTTTGATCAGTTATTAACCTGAGTTCAGGAAGAAAATTCATAAAGTTTTGAAATACCGAGAACAAGAAATGAATGTTTGAAATAGACTTAGCTGCTGAAACTTTTAAAAGTATAATCCACAGAATAATTTAGAGCATGCCCAATGTCCCTAGTGGCAGTGATGACATTTTAATCTTTGGCAAAATTAAGGAAGTACGCAGGCAAACTTTTGGGATATTTGACTGACTGCCTGACAGCTATTAATCTAACATTTCACAATGCCAACTGAAATTGAATGAAATAATGCTGTAGATCTTCTTCCCCAAGAAATTTTAGAGAGATAGACATAGAAAAATAACAGAAAAGAGAACCACAAAGAAGCTCAACATTTGTATTGCAAAATTTCTTTCCATACAGCCCAACATTCTGTCAAAAAGGTACCTTAACACCACTTCTCATCTGATGAGCTGAGGTGGAGCCTCCTTATCCTAAGCCAGGAAAATCACCAAAGTGTGATTTCCTTTTTTAAATCTGTCTCCTCACGTACCTTACCCCTCAGCTGAACCTGCTAGAGGCTTCTATTCATGATCACTTATATGTTTTACCAGACTTTTTCCCACTGGCTGCAGGATATAAATTACTGTCTGCCTCCTGGTTGAGTCTAAGTAAAATATCATGTGTGAACAGCGATGGTTAATGATGACCAGATGTCAAGATCGCAAACTCTGACATCTTTCTTAAGAAAATGTTTGAATACTGACTGACTCTAACATCATTTCCCTCTGTAACTTCAGGCAAACCACTTGTGGCAGAAACCCCACCATAATACCCAAACAAACAAACAAAACTCCCCTGTGCATTAATTTTATCTGTCCAGTTTAGACAATCTAGAGTTTGAATTTTCAAAACTTCTAAAGTCCTCATGGAGGACAGAGGAAAAAGTAAACCTTCTGTACATTTTATAATCATGCCATAAATACTTGAATTTGGTAACTGGCCATCCTAGGTGGAAAAATGAATTGTTGAAGAGCAACACAGGAAGGCAGCCAAGTAGTTTCCAAAGAAAATTGTGCTCAAACAATCCAGATACATATTTTATACTGATTTTGTTCCCTTCTTACAGAAAAAAAATGAAGGAAGTGGGCAGAAGGAAACTGGGCATATGAGCAAAGGGCAGCTCAGGCTTCTCCAAGATAAGGATTGTTCAGATGAACAGACTTGAGACCCTACAGAAGTGTTCACTTCAACAGGCAAACACAGAGCTGCTCACCTGAAGGAATCAGCCAGACTTGAGAGTTAATATTTTCCTGTAACCTGTTTGAAGTGATTCTCTTTGGAAATAGTTCCCAGGAAAAGAAAACAGTTCATTCATCTAGAGAAAAAATTTCCCCCGAGGAAGGGACCATCCCTCAGTTTTCAAGCAAAAAAGTGTATTTGGGCTGCACAGAGAGAACTAGATAAGCCAATCTTACCACTGTGCCAACTTCAAAACAGACATTTCACAAAAGAAAGCAGGCCCGCCTACAGCCTGAGACAGTCTGTCCTGCAGAGAGAGGTAACAAAGTGTATTTAGGTGTGACTCTGTATGCTAGATGTTCATGGTGGATAGTGTGTGCCACTAAAATCAGTACGGTATTTCCACGACTTCTATCCATTTCCTTTTCACCTCTGCATTTTTAAATGAAGACAAACATCTCTGAATGCATAGGCGAACTTAAGAATTGTTTGCCACGTAACAAAAGTCCTATGAAATCTCCTGAGCCTGAGCCTCTGATCTTGATTTCAAGCAATAAGTGGCATCATTATTGTGTACTGTCACTCATCATAAGCCGTGAGAATGCTTTTAGCTGAAAATAGTAGCTTGTCTTTTTTTGCATAGTGAAGGACCACCAGTATTTCTTATTTGTTTTGTATTGATTTACACATACAAAGTCCTTCCATATCCTTAATAGAAGCAATTATATCCTATCAAGATATTTTAGTCCTGGAACCAAAATGTTACCAGTTCAAATCATTTATACTAAATGCTATATAACTGCTCTGAGGTTTTTTATTTTCTAAAAGTCTAATTTTGTCCCTCTCAATATGTGTTGACACTATTATTTATAGTTAAATTAAAATTCCTAATAATCAAAAGCCAGTGATCATAGCAAAGCTTGCTGTTAAAATTGCCTAGCCTGCTAGAATTGTGGTCTATTATGTTCGTCATGCAATGGAATAATATCATCGTTAGGAAGCTCTTTCCCATATAATTCATTAATTATTTAAGCACTATGGGATTGTTATTGAAGACCTTTTATAGTGCTATGTGTAACATAAAGATACTACTATTAAAATAATTTAAGTGAAAAGTAACTCTCAGCCTGAAACCAATTTTTCTAGAGGATTTAGTAAATAAAAGATTATTCAGGAACAAAAAGTCCATTTAGAGTTGCTCAGGTTTGGCTATTCTGCCCAAACACTGAGTCTCGTTTGCAAAGACATATATTTATCATCAGCCAGTGAAATTTGTAATGAAGAAAGGTAGAAGAATCAACAAGACAAAAAAGCAAAACCTTAAAAATAAGCCATCCCATTTCTTTCCAGAAGATTCAGAAAACTAAGCTGTTGTCCTCTCAGATGTCTGAAACATTGGGAATATTTGTTGTAAGGCATTAAACATCCTCTGCACTGAAAGCCACAGACTGGAAGGAATCCTCAAAACTGAAAGGAAGAGACTGCCATTAGGCAAAGAGTAGAGGTTTGATAGATTGATAATTCCAGAATAATATCTATGGTTTCCTCTGCTGAAAGAAACAATTCCTTTTTGAAGAATATCACAAAGTTATGTACCATTCAGTTAAAGCAGTACAGAAAGTACCAAAATATGTGATAAAATACCTAAGAAGGGAGGCAGTCATCAGAACACAATCAACTCTGACAACTTCCAATATTGCACTTTTGTTGTGCTTTTGATCCCATAAATATCACACGTGCATTGTGAATGATCCAAAAGAAAGGGTGTGACTTGAAGTTCACCATGGACTTGAGGCCAAAATAATGGAAAGTTTTGTAAGCAGTGGCTGGACAGTCAACGCTTTGACTGGGAGTTTCTGGTCAATAATAGTCTAATCGACAACCTGATTAACACTGCAGTTAATTAAGAGAGCTAAATTCATTAGATTTATAATATTTCAGTTTTTTATTCCAATACCTTCTTCACATAGAAAAAATGAACAGATTTTGGGAGAAACATAATACAACTGCATTTGTGCCAAAGGACATGATAGAGAATAAATGGATCCCTTTGGGTGGAGACTTAAAAGTAGTTCCTGAAAGAAATATACTCCAACCAACTCTAAATATAGAA
This sequence comes from Corvus brachyrhynchos, assembly GCF_000691975.1. Lineage (NCBI taxonomy): Eukaryota > Metazoa > Chordata > Aves > Passeriformes > Corvidae > Corvus > Corvus brachyrhynchos. The sequence goes on from NW_008237447.1 coordinate 6,255,495, forward strand.
TTGTAGCTCTGACCTTTAGATGTGAATTTCTATGCTTTTATTTTATACTTAACATCCTTGGAAGGGTACAGAAGGTTGGATATGTTTCAGGGGTAAAAATAAGAAAAAAAGCTGGTATCTGGCAATCAAAAAGAGAAGCCAATCAATCCAACAAAAAGTTAAAAATAAATAACGATGACCAGAAAACATACAGTATTATAGCCAAGGGATATGTGTGCATGATGTGATCAGGGGATGGTAGATAGCCCAGGATAATAGGTTTATGTCTTGCCAGCAAGTGGCTTTCAGGTTATATGAAATTCCCATATGATTCTGATGGAAGTATTGTCCCACCTGATTTATCTCTCCTGGATGAGATAAAGGTAAAACTATACTCTGTGGAGAAGGAACAAAAAACTGATAATCATTGTTCACTATGATTTTTACTATGCTGGTGTTTTCTCTTAAGCAGGAGAAGCTAAAATTAGGGTTATTGATACTGAGGTCATAGGCCTCTCATTTGAAATCTATCTTGTTACAGGCCTTATAGTAATAACCCATGGACAAAAAAAATCCCAGTTTCATGGGAAATTGAGTAATTGTAAATTGTAAAATTAGTTTTTTTAAAGATCTTTTACTGTCATTTACATAGGAACTCTACATAGAGCCACTATTTTATAAATGGCTCTATGCAAGAAAATGCACATGCAGCTGACTGGGAGCAGATGTAAGGATTCATTTTATTTGAATTACAGAACTGAGGGAAAAAAGCTCCTAATTCTCACAGCTGCCTCTTCTCACACTATTTTAAAAGATAAGTTGAAATAGGGTTACAAGAAGTGTTTCCATGAAGTCAAATAAAAAGCTACTCAGGCTTTCATCCAGTGTGGAGACTTCATGAGCAAAATTTAAAAAAACAAACTAGTAGTTTTAACCATGTCAAGTGATTACTTGTTTCCGTAGAGGTTTTACAGTCTTCACAGGAGGTGCAGATTTTCTCTAGTGCTGCTTTTTCTTTCAGAGTGAAGGAATTTCAGACTAATCTCTTAATATAGAACCTCACTAGAAATTGCTTTATATCAGTTTTGTTCCCCTTGTCTGTTAAGTGCAAACAAATACCCAGATCTGTTAATCTCCTGTGATTTCAGTTGTGTTCTTTGAAATGACATGCCAACACTGTGAGTGACATATCCATCCTCTGGTAATTTGTCATTGATAGATTATTCTTTAATTAAAGTTTCAAGATGGATTTTCTTGTACTCGGGAAAAGCAGCTTTGCAGTTTTTATGGAGGCATAAGGTAACAGTGCAGATCTGTAAGTAGATGTCATTTAACAGAAAGATATATAATACCTATTCTTATATATTGCATTCACATAAATACTTGTAATACTTTTATCTTTGTTTAATACATAAAGAGTAATTTTAACCCCCAAATTTAAACACTTTCCTAGACTAAAAACACTGATGCAAATCAATATATGTTTCAGTAGACTGTTGGTGCATATCTGTTCAACATACTGCTATCTGATCCCATGACTTGTAATGTTAATAACAAAATCAATCAAGTGCCACAAAAGTGAATTGAAAGACTACTACAGCCAAATTTGAAAATAGAATTAAGAACCACAAAACTGATTAACACTGCATAACCTTGAGACCACTTGAGCTCCACAAAGGCTGTAATCTTTTATTCAGAAAGAGACTCATCAAAGTATTTTTAGAGTATGACAGGGTCAATCTCATCACAAAATAAGGTGGAAAACACACTTGTTTAAAAGATGGATGCAGTAAGAGGTATAAGGCCATGATTTACATCTGCCTAACATAAAAGAATTTGAACTCATGTCTCTATAAGCAAGCAAGCAAACAAACAAGCCTCCAAAACTCCCAAACAAGTAAATAAAAAAATAGTAAAACAAAGGGAGGGGGACAGCTATTTTTCAAAATAAGGGGCTAGGTGACCTAAGAACTGAGAACATATTGACTCCTTTGAGTCCTGCATTTCCCCAGCCGTCCCAGCCAAGCACTTCTTAACAAAGGAACATTTTTCCAGTGAATTCATTTCTAAGTAGCAGCTAGTTTTCTTTCTGGCTTTTTTTTTTCCTTGCCTGTCGCAAGGTGATGAGTTGGGAGTGAAAGAACTGGCAGATTTTCTCTTCACAGACAGGTGTGATTTAGGGGTATTATTTCTATTTTCAGTATACTGTGAATCACAGAGATTTGGAGTGCAAGGTTTGCACAAAATGTAATGAGTCAAAGCCTTAATAAATATTTACATCTCTAGTGCAAAACTAAATAAACTATAGGTCCAGAATACTGTAACCTTTCATTAAAAAAAATGTAAACTAGCCCCCACAGGACATGTCAGCTTCTCATACATCATGTGAAATCCAACACAAACATCAGGAGCAGTAGTATGCTTTGCAGCATTTATTAAAATTGCTCCTTTATCCTCCCTCCTTATGGTTCTTCTAATAATGTATTATGTGGCAAAAGATTATTGGGTTTGTGTTGGTTTTTAACGAAAAAGTCACAAAATATGTGCCATGGAGACATGAGAAAATTACATAGTTGTTAGGAGAGAGTATGGAACCTATAATGCAACACAACGTAATTGGTGTGCAAGTTACCTTCTTTACTGATTTCTGTCAAAATCCTATTTCATATCTTGTTTCTTTCCAGCTTCCTTCGGCAATTTCATACTGCATAGAAAATGTTCCATTTGTCAAAAGTTAATAAATAATTAGTGGTTAAGAAATGCTATAGTTATAGCATGATTGTAGTCATCAATAAGTGATTATTTAACATTTAATAATGAACTATTTATTAAAGCATATGTTCATCTTTTCCTAACATTTTAATTAAAGTCTGATTTAGAAATAATCCCCAAGAAATTACCTATTCCCATTTATGAGGTAGCCTTAACTCTCTAAGGTGTTTATGATTTCCAGAATGCTGCAACCTTGCTCACTCTGTTTTGGATATCAAAAATATATTAAATCCATATTCTTTTGTATTTTTTGCCCGGTTTCCTTTGTCTGCTCGCACTCCTCTTTTTCACCATCCTTTTCTGAACCTTCATTGTGCTTCTTCAGCCAAGGACTCCGGTTTAATTTATACAGGCCACCTTATCCACAAGTCATTCCATTCTGGTGAGACAATATCTTTTTGCTCTCTTTCTGGAGACAGAAAGAAAACATTAAAAGGGGGGTGGGGGTGGGGATGGGGATGGGGATGGGGAAAATGAAGAAAATTAAAAATGTGTTTTATATTATTGGACTGTTGCCAGCAGCACAAAATAGCTCATAACCTGGCTTGGTAGCAGTCTGAGAAGGGTAAGTAAGCTTCAAGCACAGTTTTAACATTAGAAAGAGACATGAAGACAAATTTATATTCATAAAACATACAAGATCATGCTCAAGATGTTTTAAATCTTCTTCTTTAACCAGGGAGCAGCAATGCTTAAGTTACCCTTTTCTTCATGAAACGTATAATGGTGCTCTTTTAAGACATGCTGCATTGTAATTACTGCTTTGCTACTGCAGTGTACTTCAGGGAATTGTAACTCACTGAACAAAGGTATCTTGCTTTTAGTTGCTGAACAGGCAATTAGCTTTCCCCAAAATGGCATTTTCATATCCCAGCAGCCCCATGAAGCAAGAAAAAAAGTCTATACATCATATCTTGAGCTCTCTCCTGTTTCATAGACTCTGAGGTTCCTTTCACACATGCTGCTGATCTGCGTTTGTCAGTGATAAATCAGAATAACAAAGCAACATTTCACTCCCTCTTGTCACTTGTCATACCTTTCCACCAAAGAAAATTTGCACTGATCAGCTGTAGAAATTTGGGAGTATTCAGCACAGAGGCTGCCCCCCCTTTCCTAGCTTTTACAAGGAAGATCCTGGGTTGTGTGTGCCTGGAGAGAATTTATCCTAGCATTTGATCCTGTAGGTCCTCAAACTTTCATAGTTTTGAGGGAACCTTCCTCCATAAGAATTGCTCCTACAAGGGTTTCCTTGGAAACCAGTGGAGTTTTAGCCCCAAGAAAAAAGAACATTTTAGATTTGTGACCCCCGAATAAAGCTGAAACTTAGAAAGATTTATTCTTCCAAAGTAATGGTTAAATCTAGGGGAAAATATTACAAAAACAAAAATACTGAAAAAAAAATCCACAAACCCCATCATCAACCACCTTTCCTTGCTGTCTCCTAAGATTTCTTGGTGGTATGTCTTAAGAGGGAAAAAAGTCCTCCTCACCTGACTCCTAGCATTTAAAGCTGACCTCTAAAATGAATGTAGGGAGCTGGTGGCATAGCCTTCTTCACCCCATCTGCTTTGCTTCAGGAGCATCTAAGTATTCCTTTCCTTTCCTCTGCGGTAAAACTTCCCCTCCTATCCTTTCTTTCTGAGCATCCTTTTCTTCACTTTCTCATGAGATGGCGGTTTTAGATTTATTCTAGATATGTAAAAGTACTAATCATCCTTCCTTGTTCTTCAGGATTGGTATCCAAGACACATAATGCAGTTGCAGCAAAGAGGAGCCCTCATTTTTCTGAAGGGTTTACAGTCCCATGGCATTCCTCAGTCCCACATCCTTCATATTTATAGTGACATACTGAGTTCAGTCTCTTCCAAAACTCTCACTATGGAAGGAATAGTATCATCCCCTATACGTGACCTCAGGATTGTCCTGACTTTCCTGCACTGTGGGCAAAGATTCCTAGGAATTTAGGATCAACTTTGGCTCATTGACTTTAAGCTGCAGCCTTTTGATAGGAAAAAAAAAGAAAAGCAAAGCTTTGTACTGTAGAACATTTCAGAGATTTTAAATAAGTTTTCTTCCTGTTGTAAGAGAGTATTTTTTTAGTGAGAATTATCATTCACTCCAGCAACCTCCCCAGGGACGTGGTGGACTACCCATCACTGGAGGTCCTCAAGCTGTGGTTGGACAGGACTGAATAATCTGAGCTAGGCTCCCTTTCCTATGAAAGATTGGACAAGAGGATCTTTCAAGGTCCTTCCCAAACAGGGTTTTTCTATGATTCCATGATTCCATAGGATTCTGTGAGTAGCAGGTCTCTATGAGGTTGCAAAGGGAGAGGTCTTAAGGATTTTGCTTTCCAGTTTGGAAGATCTACAGCTGTGCATCCTAATGCTAGGAGAGGAAATATATAACAGCTATCATATTGGCTGAATTGTCCAAACAGAATATTAAAGTGCTCATCCTCACAGAATAGACATCTCGACCATGTTTAATTCAAAAATTAATTTTTTTAGTCCCTCAGCTAAACTTTTTCAGTTCAACAGGTGACCTAGTCCCCTTTTAATATACTAATGCCTGTTAACTTTTTTCATTATTTTCAATCTTTCATATTCCCTATGGGACATTCTTGCACACATGCCTGTATTTTAAATCCAATGTAATCCATTAGGCCTCATATTTATTCAATTAGTTTCCACCTTGATACATCAGAATACCTGTTATTCCCCCTCTCTACAAAGCCAGATGTGTATGACAGATCATTCCCCATCAGCGACACAGACCCAACTGAAGCAATTCCTACAACTGCCCTACAAATTCATACCAGCATAATTACTCAAGGCAAATGAAGAAGTGTTTTTTGAGATCAGCTTCCTGAATTAAAGAAAGATTTTATTTATTTATTTTTTTTAATATGGATTATTCCAGGGAATATTTCAGGGGGAAATTTTGATCCTGTCTAACAAAAATAATCATGCCACATTGACAGAAATTTAATTTGTGTGGCTATTCCAGTATGCTGCCCCAGATTTCCAGGAGGCTTGGATGACAGCAGGCAATTGCCATCAAGTAAGCAGCAACTCCTCTTAGACTCTCTTCAAAGTGCTGATGTGTCCACAGACTTGGTGAACAAACAACTTGCTTTCTGTATAGCTCAAGGAAGCTGTGTCAACAAGACAGAATTTGAATTATCACATGCTGCTGTTACATCTATAGAAGCAGAAGAAGGGAGTAGATGATTATGGCACAGAGCTTGTGGTTAGGGAGGGAGTAATAGTAGCTCTTCAGCATTAGTTGTTGATGGAAAACATCTGCTTCCTTTCCCATCCCCATGAAACAGGCACTTGGGAAATGTTGCCGGATGGTATCTCTCTGATCTGGGTCATTCTTCTGCTTGGAAGTCTTATGCAACATTTGGATCCAGTGAGAAATCATTAAATATCAGAATGGAAAGCAGAAAAGGGA
>NW_008237447.1:6261716-6267375 GCF_000691975.1 Corvus brachyrhynchos
CATGTCTGACGTGTGGCATATGGCCTCTGAGTGGATGAAAAGCGATGCCAGCCCCAGCAGGCAGCAGCACAAGAGGCCCTTTATTCTTCCCTGGGGCAGGAGTGGGGCAAATCCGGATTCCCGGACTGGTTCTGTCAGAACCCACCACAGCCCAAGCTGATACTGTTCATCTTCAGCAGCAGCACACTGGGCTCAGAGGTTAACTAGACCTACACCATGACTGGGAGGGGAATGTTACACATGTTGCTGGGCAGGGGCTTTAGTTTGCACTGTTTACAAATGTCCCTTTTTTTTCCCAAGCACTTGCTTTCTTTTCAGGACTGAAGTTCATTCATGTTCTTCAAGGTAAACCACACAATGTATCACTGTGAAGAAAATGTAAGGAATGTGATGCAAAGGAGTGATGGTTTTGCTTAGCCACCATTTTTTCAAATTTTGTTACCAGCACATTTAATCCACCATACAAAAAAATAAATGACTGAAAGAGAATAAGGATATTAAAGGAGAGGCAATTTTTCATTTTGAATCAAAATTTAACCAAAAGGGTGGCAGGATTGATTTCATGGTCTCATGAAGCAGCGCCTACAAAGGAAGAAATGGGGGCTTTCCATATAAAGAATTTCTGATTGCAGAAAGTGTGAATACAGAACGGTTCCCCAGCCAGTGTATTAATCATTCAGAGTCTGAAGGGAGCTATATTTGTATATATAAACTATATATGAACATACACATATAGAGAGAGTATATACTCCTACAGATAGGAACATTACTGAGCCTTATAGATAAGCATGAAGGAAGATAACAAGCCTTTCTTTTATATTCCTTAATGATACACATACAGGAATCTTTTTTTTTTTTTGTATTGTGTGAATTTATATGTAATTAGTAGATAAGTGAGGTGAGGGAGATAAGAGTTTTATTTCAAGGTGCCTTTATTTTATGTGTGTAGAATGTATCAGTGTTAAAATGCCTGTATATAATTAAGCATTTTATTCACATTGTGTGTATGTCAGATTGGTTACTATAATTGTGTTCAAGTCTCAAAGCAACTTGGTTTAAAACCTATAAGGATAGTAGTAAAATAAAGCAGGAAAGCAAGTCTTAAAAAGTTTCCCCACATATTGGCAGACTATGATGAAGCATCTCTTCACAGCTAAAGCATCCAACCATTATGCTTCATAAATCCAAATTTGTATTACTCACATTTATTTACAATATTTTGGGAGAAACCTGGCACCCTACCAGAAATACAGTTTAAAAAGCAATAAATGTCAGAGAAAAAAATCCCTTCTGTCATCATGTGATAAAAGAAGGAGTTGGCTAAATATATGGTGATGAATTAAAATATTACTAGTAAGACAGAGACTATACATAATCTTGGAAGAGAAATTCTGGAGATGAAGAGATACTGTAGTACAAGCTAGCTGTTCTGTAAATAACAAAATAAAGTACTACAATGAGCCATCTGCTTGCTCTTAAATGGGACAGTTGGAAATTCTAATACTGCATTTATTTATTTACTTTAAAAGGGCATGATTTCTTTCATTTATCTTTAAGCATTTAGGAATATTAATTAAAATGTCTAGGGAAGGTATCAGAGGGAGATGGATTTGAAGTAGCAGGTTCTGAGTCTTATTCTGTTCCTTGGTCTGTGACAAATCAATTTAAAAGCACTGATTTGGCTTCCCTAACACACCGGATGGGATACAAAGCCAAGAAATTGTTCCCCTAAATACAGGGTCATCTCTCTTGATTCAGCGGGACTGTTGCTCACTTCTAGTGTTCACTAAAGTCTAAATCCTCAACAGTGCCTTGGGGGCAAAACCCCAAGAAAACTACAAAGCTCAAAGCTGGGATTTCAAAAATTCCTAAACCCTATTCCTGAAGTATTGCTAGTGGAAAAGCAACTAAGAGCAAAACTGCACTGACTGCTTGCATCCCACCATAAAAAGGTTTGATGATATGTGGAAGGGAATGCTTTTGCCCAACAGCATAGCAACAGAGCATTTATCTGTGTTCTAGGACATTTCGATTAAGTGTTCTCTACCCACCTATTTGAATACTTTTCCACCATTTAAATATGTTTTTCCTCCGTGACACAAAGGTGTCAGCATGCCATTACTCAAATTATAGTTACCCACCGTTTTTGAATACATAAACCCCAGGCCCTGTACCTTGTCTTTGAAAGCTAAGGGACAAAATCAGAAAGATGTGTGTAACTACAGTCAGCAGCCAGTCACAAGACCTCCTCCTGAACATGCAGGCAACCTCAAGCAACACTGCTGTCAGATTTTACAAGCCCTGTTTTGATGTGGCCTGGCTCAGGAAATTGCATGTGAGGCACTTCCACTGCTGAAATTTTTCAGTGTGCATGAAATAATTGAGTCCTCACAAGACAGAATAAAAGATCATTAGAAAAGTGTAGAGAAATTGTAAAGAAGTAGTCAAGACTGATATTCCAGTGTGTACTAAAACAGAGTAGCAAACAATTGAAGGAATGTTTTATTGCCCAATAGGTTAGACTGGGCATGTGACGATCCTGAAACATGTGTTCCTGTATTTCCTGCATTCAGAACAAATGTTTTCATTGTTAGATTGACAGGGAAATCCATCTCTTCATCTGTGTTTTATCAGAAAGGGTTGGATTTAAACACTCAGTACTGAGGCCATTGATGAACATTTCATTTTCTAAGCTTCAGCTCTGTGCCATATACAAGGTAAATGAAGGACTTATGCAGGACAAAGGGTTGTTAATTTGTTAGCCTAAGATGGCAGGAGTATGAACTCTTACAGGGGCATGCCCGATATTATTGCTTCCAATGAATAAAAGGATGTACTGCCCTAAGTACCTACAAAATCATGAACATTTTCCAATTCTTTTCTTATGTAAACAGTTTCTACTCCCATCACGGAGATATTATTGGTGGACAAAGGAAAAAAATCTGTGTGGTAATGAATGTCAAGCTGGCTTTCATAAACTATCACACTCCATTAAGATGAAGGATATGCTGAAAAAATACACACCCCCACGAGGTAATAGAAATGCCCACAGCCAACAGGATCAAAAATTTGGCAGCTTTTACACTTATATTTCTGATACCATAGACAAGGCTGCTTTGACAGGCATTGCCAAAGCCCTGTCTCATGGCAAGGGCAATAGGATAAGGAACTGGGACTTTTTTCAGACATGAAAAAGTCATTTCACTTCCCTGGAGGTGTTGCAGAAAGCGGTTAGAGAACACTGGTTGCTTTATCACAATGGAGCCCTGAAGGATAGTCCAAAAAGCAGACAGGGGTTTGGAAAAATATCCTAGATTGCTTAATTTCATCAAGGTAACCATCAGAGAGCTACATGAAAAGTCAAAATGGAAAATTATGGCTTTTACCTTATGAAGTGATTCGACATCTCTAGTGTTGATAAGAACAGGGTTGGGTGGACAGAGGAAGTTATAAAAGTCAAGCTTAATTATATATGTAAATCTTTAAAAGAAAATATTATATAAAAATTTGGGTAGAAAAACATTACTGTTAGAGAAGTTTTCCCAGCATCTTAATGCCAAAAAAATTGTAGCCCTTTTTTTAACAAGGAAGTAACATTCAAATAGTAGAAAAAAAATATTTGGATTTATGACTGTTGATGTTTATTCTTCTTTTCTTCTAACAGATCATTAACTTATAACACAGCACATTTCTGAGTCTGCCTTGGTCTACAAAGATACAAAGCCCACGGGAATATTTAAAAAGAACTCTTTCAAACTCTGATGGGCTATTGTCTTTGCTTTCTTCACTTCCTTTAATCCTCCAAAAAACTGTGGCATTATTGCCCCTTTTTTCCCAGCAGTATAAGACAGAGCCCAGTCAGAAGTGAATGTGAGGGAAAGGGCTTGTGACACCAAGTTCAGTGAGTCCCTATGCCTTCGAATGAGAGCGTCACACAGTCAGATATCAGAGCACTCTAAATATTAAATTAGCACCACTGAAAGACAGCTATGCATTGCTAGGGATGCTTTTAAAGGGAAAAACACTTTTCTCATCCTTCCTTTTTCATCTGTATAGCAAAACTTCCATTAGGAAGAATTCTTTCATTTTATTGTGCTTCACTATGCAATGTTCAAATATAAAAAGTTTTTATGGGTTTATCAAAAATCTTCAGGTTATACTCCAAATAGAAAAAAAAATACCAAAACCAACAGAACCAAAAAACCCCACACACCTCTCTTTAAAGTACATAAACATAAATACATATAGATGCTGGTGTATACTGAAGGCCTTCCAGTCACAGAAGTGGAGCTGAGATGATTATTTTTTTAACTCCATTTACTTGGCATCAGTTATGTATACTTTCAATGTTGTCTTCACAGAGGAAGATTTGGGTTTGTTTGCTTCTTTAAATTGAAAAATCCATTTCTATTTTCCTTCTGGGAAAGAGGGCTGGAGAGCATGAATCTTTGAGCAGAGATAAATTATAGGAGAAGTAATAAAAACAAACAAAATAGTAAATTGCGTGGAGTATACATCAAGACTTCTTTTCACCTTTTCTCCTTACATAGAGAAGGCACAGCTAGTGAAAATGGGATTGAAATAGTGAAATTATTGGTATGGTTAGAAAAGATGACTAAGCCATTTTCCTATACAGCCTCTTATTTCAGATTTTCTTGCTCCATTCTATGAAGCTTCTGGACACTTTGCCATACTGGATATCACGCTCCATAAACCTGTTGGTTTGCACCAACTTCTGTTTTCTGTTGGTCTGCTCTAAATAAGTTGGTTTAAGATGTAAGTTTTGTTCCTGTGAGGTCACACGTACAAAATTTTCTCCTGAATTTACCTAAATTTTCCTCTGCTCCCTATGAGGAGGACTATATTCTTTTAGGCAGCTCTATGGCTCAGTTAATGTCATACACTGGGATCATTTTAAGTGTTCAGATAAAGTCACACTTATGTATTATCAGAGACTCATTGCATTTTGTCATATCTTTGGCAGAACTTGAAAAAATACTAAATTACTATGAGAAAGCTTTTGCTTTATGTGGTCTGAAGATCGATAGCAAATTTAAAAAAAGACAGAGTATGCCTGTGCTGGAGTTGAAATTTAATGTATTGCTAACATCTGCTTCCTTTGCATGACTAGGCACACTCACACTTTTATTTGTTCTCTATCACCAAAATTTTCAGTTCTTTTTATGAACTATGTGTTACTGTCACATTTAATATAGAAATCCTGCATGAAAGAGCTCTCACACATGTAAGTTTAATGCTCCCAGCTTCAATTCCTTCCTCTGAAGGGCCATGAACCCACTTCTCTCGCCTTGCAGATAAAGGTTTGAATCAGTATATGACAGGCTTATGTGAGAGCAGATGCTCTCATGCCCTCTTATTGTGATTGCTCCATTTTAATATTAAATATAATATTAATATTCCATATTCAGTAGAGCAGAAGGAGAGGGTGAAAAAGCACCTGAACAGAAACATGACCCAATATGTTCGCTCTTAGGGTCTAGAAAAAAAAGGGCATGCTGTTACTCTTCCTGCTACAATCCATACTTAAAACTCTTAAACTTGTGCTGGCATTTCAACAGGGACCTAGACTTCTTAGCAAACACTGTCATAACAATGTACAAGGTGTGCTTACAGCTCTCCAGCTGTGGTCCACACCACA
>NW_008237447.1:6267386-6285009 GCF_000691975.1 Corvus brachyrhynchos
CAGGAAGGATGAAGACTGAAGCGTACCATAAAGACCAGGGTTTAAGTCTTATGTGGAGTAATTAATTAAAAAGGAAAGAAGAAGAAAGGAAAGATTCAAGTGTCAAAACCTGTTACTGTTGGAAGCATACGTGGCTAATCCACAGAGGAAATGAGGGTCAGAATATGAGAAGATTTATTTTTTCTTGCTTTGCACAAACAGAATATAGAAGTATCTTCTAAGGAAGAGTCTCAACCAGTGAGAGAAGTGAGGACAACTCAGAGTTTCAACGTCAGTGGGCTTTAAATTGGGCTAAGCAGCCAGAGAGTTACATGTCTCAGAGCCCTTAAGTAGAACCCCATGGCAATTAGTGACCTCCTGCTGCTAAGGATGCAGCTGAGTGGGGGTCACCTGACTATCTAAACTTCACATTAAATCATGATAGGTCTAAGCACTTAAGATGAGCAGAGGCCTGCTGCCAAAGACACACAAAGCCATGCTTGTGTCACCATGCTTCCAGCTGGGCCAGCACAATGCTCTGGGCTCTCATCTGCAGCCCTCCAGGCTGGTCCCACTGCCCACAGAGTGACTGGGTGCCAGCTGTTTTCCAACAGCACAGATATGCAATTCCCAGCTTGGTGTCAGCTCCAGCGCCATCTCAGCAGACTTCAGAAGGCCTGGAGAGGTTTTAAGGATCTGGTCCAAGCCACAGGAAAATGGAGATTGGTCATGATACTTGTCTGAAATTGCAGGTGAGAAAAAAAAAGCAACTTTGCCATCCCAAAAGCTCAAAAGTTGTTGAAAATCTTAACAGAAACTGTGAGTTAAAATCACAGAAATAATTGTGTAAAATAAAAAAAGACACAAACCCTGTGTTCTCCCACAGTTGCTCTGTTTGTCAGTTTGGGACTAAGCTTTCCAGCATCAAAAATGCAGGCTGTACCCTGCAGATGAGCCAGTTGATTTGGAGGTCAGCATTAAGTCAACCATCAGCCTTTCAAAGGCTTCTTCACTAACCTCTTTAGACTGTCTACAGCCTTAACTTGTGTACAAAACAAGTGATCAGCATAGCAACAAATCCTTAAAGTAAATGGAGAAGTAGCACTGTACATTTAATATATGTCTAGACAATAGCCATAGTGTTAGTTTCTGAATTACAGCATAACAAACAGGGGCATATACAGGTTAATTAGTAATAAAGTTGAACTATTAAAGTGGATCTCAGTTAATTCATTGGTTTTCAAAGTATTTCAGGCTAGATGGATTCTAGCCAAGGCTCCAAGCTTATGAAACAGTGATTCATGGCTAATAAGGGCAAATGCCCTAGAGATACGAATATTTGTTACCCCAACACACTGACCTTTTCCCAAAGAGGCAGAAATTTAATTATCTCCTTTGAAAAGCACAATTATAGAAAAAGTCAAAACCTGATTTATATTCAGTTTCTGCATTTTTCACAGATAAATAAGCAGGGAGAAAGAGAAACTGAAGGAACATTTGAAAATAGCCAGAACCAAAATTAGTATATGTATGTGAGTGTGTTTTGGGGGACTGAAGAAGATTTCTTCTGATGCCAGTTTTGTCAGGTCTTTCAATTTTGGCTCACTTTAAGTCATAAGCCATATGACACAAACCTTTCTTTACAGCAAAGTCAAAACTCAGAAAACTGCACAGTCTGTCTCTCTGTGTCTCAGCTCTGGTTGGGTTTATTGGCTTCACTGGGAAGGTAAGTAACTGGTCAAAGGGTCAGTGGCAGATCCCCAGTGGCAGGGACAGGCATGCAGCTGCCAGTCCTAGATTCACCACCAGAAGATTCCAGCACATTCCCACACTGGCATGCCTTGCAGGGGCTGCTGCTTCAACTCTGAGTGCCAATGCCAAATAAAAAGGGGCTATGGTCAAAATATTAAATTCCGTGAAGCTTTACTCAAAGATGGAATTTTGATCTGTTTTACTGTATGGGGAATTATCTGCATTAATTTTGTTCCTTGTACCAAGACTCCTCCAACAGCTAAAATCATGACGCTGTGAAAATGGTTGGATTAAGTCAGCAATTGTCCACGGTTAAGCCATCTACATTAAAACATAACAAAAAAGCCTTCTTAATTATAAATGGCAAACAAGCTGAATGCAGATTAGCTGATACACTTTCATCAAGTATGATTCTTTTACAGTGGTCTGAGCTCTGATCCACTGTACTCACACAGGATCTCTGGGGAATCTATCTCCTGTAAGATCATATCTTAATTTGCTCGGGTAATATTTTTAGCAATTTGATGTCTTCCTACCCCCTTTCCCACCAATGAAATAAATCATATTGTGGTCATTAAGTAAACCCATTCATCCAGTTCCATTTGCTATAATTCTGCCTGCTACTGTGTAGCCTGGGGCTATTGATCAAGCATAGCATTCCCATCCAAGAGTGTGTATGTGAGCATGTGTTTAATTAGAAACTTAATTTATTGCAATGACAGCATGGAAACTTTTAAACACAGGACTTTTCAGCCCTATTTCCAGCTCTTAAAAACATGCATGCCTTGTTTGATTGCAGACAGCTTATTTCATTTATACAAAAAAATATTTCCATGATTAAAATTAATTATGAAAATATTTCATTCATTTATTTTTCATACATTCCCTTTAAGAGTTTATAAGGCTCCCAAAGGCAGAAACAAAAGTTATTTGAACCAGTGTATGTCTTTGCTATATTACAGAACCACAGAACTACAGGGACGGGAAGGCACCTCCAAATCCCTGCTTGGAGCAGGGTCACCTACAGGGGTTGCTGAGGACCATGTCAAGTTGGCTTCTTAATATGTCCAAGGATGGAGATTCCATAGCCTTTGTGGGCAACTTGTGACACAGCCCAACCACCACTTTCACAAAATAAAGTGTTTTCTTATGGCTGCATGGGATTTGCTGTATCTCAGCTGGTGCCTGTTGCCTCTTGACCTGTTAGTAGGAGACACCAAGAAAAGTCTGACTCTGCCTTCTTTACTTCCTCAACCAGGTTTTTATATACATTTTATATAGATATATATAATCAATACGCACTGATAAAAGCCCTGCTGAAGTCAAGGTAAACAACACCCACTGCTCGCCCTTGTTCACTGAGTCCATCACTTCATCATGAAAGGTTCTCAGGTTGGTCAGGCATGATTTGCCCTTCATGAATCCACACTGGCTACTCCAAAGCACCTTGTTTGGAAATGATTTCTGAAAGACTGAATTGAAGTCTGCATCCTCCTTGAAGAAAGAGGTGATATTTGTTTTCTTCCCATTCTTAGAAGTCTTAATCATTGGCACAACCTTTCACAACTAATGGACAGAGAACTGGCAGTGATATGGGACAGCTCCCTCAGCACCTCCTGGCTGTATCCCATCAGGTTCCAGGGACTTGTGTACATCCAGGTTGTTTAGGTGTTCCTTTACCAGGTGCTCCTCAACAAGAGTAAGTCTGCTTGCCCCAGACTTTTTCTCAGGTCTCAGGGGCCTGGGATTCCAGTGAGCAAAACTTACCAGTGAAGATCAAGGTGAAGAAGGCACTGAGAACCTCACTGTTTTCCATGTGTCCTGTCAGCAGGTCCCCTGTGCCATTTTTGCAACAGATCCACATTTTCATGTTGAATTATCTATAGACACCCTTTCTGTGGCCATTCAAATCCCTTATCAGGTCCAGCTCCTGGTGAGCTTTGGCTATCCCAGCCCTGTCTCTGCACACCTAGGCAGTGCCTCTATATTCACCCCGGGTCATCTGCCCCTGCTTCCATGCCTCACACATCTTTTATGTTTGAGTTAAGTCAGGACCTTGTCCTCTATCCAGGATTCCTGCCACCTTTGCAAGGCATGAAGGGCTCTAAAGGAGCAGTGTGCCTAGCTGACAGCACAATTTCAGAGCAGCAGCATGTTGCCATTTTCTGCCTGAAGCAGTGAAGGCTGTCACAGCCATTTATTCGGGGCACTGCAAGCCACGTAACTATTATTTTTCCCCACAGGAATCCACCTCCTGGTGACTGTGAAGCCCAGCACTCGGCACGCCTGCTGTGGGGACCTCTCCTCTGAGGATACATGGCTGCAGGGTCCCTGCTCTCTGATGGAGATCACCATCCAATCCTCGTGGCCACGGCCCCGCTGGCCGCAGGCTGTGCTGCAGGGAAGGCTCCAGCCTGGGAGGGGGATGGAGCCAGGGCAGGCTCGGGTCGCTGCCTGCTGATCACCTGCAGCACAGACATGAGCTGAATGACAGAGTGAGCAAAAGCACCAGTGAAGCAGACAAATGTGATAAAAGATGCTGTGAGGGCAGCTTGAATAATTCTGTGAAGAGCATTGGCTTGTCATCGGGGTACTAAAGCCTTGGAAAATTCACATTCGAGATATGCAAAATTTTCCTCGTTTCTTGGTCATAACAGCAATCTCAAGGTCTATTGCACAGCTAAAACTTAGATTACAACAGGCAAATTGAGCTTTCATAATTTTCATCTGGAATATCAGAATTAAACTCTCACAAAACACCTCCCTCACACCCTTTAAAATGAGAACTTTTTCTGGCTCTTCTTCATTCCTTCCAATTGTAAAAACCTTACTCATTGCCTAAATTTCCCAGTTATTTCCTTCTAAAAACACAATTTTTTCCCTAATATTTTCGTATTAAATATGACCATGCTTACTGCCAGAACAGAAACAGCTCACTCCTCTTACAAGGCTGCAGCTGAAGCTTCTCCTAAGATTAAAGGAAAATCCCTCCTAGGTATGATTTGATTTGAGCATTAGCAAGACATCTGCCAAGATATTAGCACAATTATCCAATACAGTACACACTCTTTAACTTGCTACTTTATTTATTTTATTTCCAATACAGGCCATGTTTCATTAATTAATACTTCATTTCCAGTAACCATAAGGTGCTGTCCAAGAAGCTGGCTAAGAAAAAAGCAGAGAGAACCTCAAGATTCATTATCTCCCCAACTAACACACTCCTGGTCACAGAACCTGGAGAACAGGGAGGAAGAGCTTGTGCTCCTATCAGGAATACCCTTCAAGACTATTTTGGAAATAAATAGGAATTTTACCAATTCCTCCACATCCAGCTTTTGTCTCCAGACATTGAATCTTATTATAATGCATGCTGCTTCAAAAAAGAAAAAAAAAATCAAAAATGAGAATGGCAAAAAACTTTTATGTTGTGTTCCACTTTACGCCCAGCACTAGTAAACCAATTTAGATGTGGCAAAAAAATGAGAAGTACCTGTGCTCTCTGCTAGAGTTTGACAACTTTGTCATCTTAGAACCCTGGAAAATCCATTTTGTTGTAGATGTTTAACATCTTCTTTTTTAATCATAGGAAAGATACAAAAAGACTCATGCAAAACTTTGTCAAGCACTAAAGAGATTATGTCCAATGTCTTTTCAGTAGTTTGATATTCAGTATTTCCCTAAATGCATTTCAACTGCTGAGTGGGGTTGGGTTTTTTTAAGAACATATTGGAAAATACATAGACCTCTAATGTTTCCTCTCTTGTGTTTGTTCCCAGCAATAATTGGATCAACTTCTCCTCCCCTTTTGGGGAAGAAAGCCATCTTTACCACACGAAACATTGTTTTCTGGTTTTCATCTCCAGATGTCTAAGAACCTCAACTCAAAGAGTTGCCTAGAGGTGCACATCCCTGACTGGGACAGACACAGAAATGCTGTGATGCTTTAAAGAATAAGTCTTTCCCTGTGGTGGTTTGTAGTTTTATAAGGAAGACAGTGACTCAAAAGCAATGTTGTAACCAAGGACCCTAGGTTATGGAAAAGGTTAAATTTCTCTTGCATTTTCTATTTTATTACTCATTTTAATTCTTTTTCTTGCCTCATCCTCCACTCACTGAAGGCAGCTCAATCACAGGGATATTTCACCCCCTGGTCATCTCTCCAGGGCAGGCAACAGAAACTCATTTTTCTATCTCATTCTGCAAATGCTCTTTTCTACACTTCCTCTGTCCCTTCTAACAACATTATATCTATACCAAAGTTTTTGACTCTGTGAGGTTTTTTACTTCTCTGTTGTTACTTGCAATTAGCTTAACAACTTATCACTCATCCACAGAGGCCTTAAATAATTTATATTTCAGGTTTTGCTTCACAGTATTTCCTCCCAAGCCTTTTGCAAATTATTCTCTTTTTTTTTGTCCTCAAGAGTTCTTTGCTCATAAACACTGCCAATCTATTTTACTTAATACATTTCTGATTGTATTAAATTGGAACATTTACATGTTAATACACCTGTATTTGTATCCAAAATCCATCCCTAATGATCATGGTACTTACCATATCCATTTTACTTAATAAAATTCAGTCTGAAGTTTTTCCTTGCTGAGTTGCCTGTAACACATACTGATATAAAAATGAGTTCTACATGAAACTCTAGTCCTCCTTATTAATGACTGAATAAATTATACAAATTAAAATTCCCTAGATATCACTGCAGTCACTAATCTAATGCTCTCAGCCATCTCTGAGTGTGCTTCCCTACCCTGAACCACAGGTGGTAAACATTTTTCCTTCCCCCTCAATACTTCAATTTAAACCGAGTCCAAATTTCTACATTCCCCTTCATTTTTAATAATCGTTGACAAAAGCTGAGAGGAGTTATTAACTCACAGTGCCACCTTTCCCAATTTTCCTTAGGAAATATTCTGATGCAGAGGGTGTCTTCTGAATTCCTAATTTAGTCCTGACAGCACATACTACACAAATAAGAATTGACCAGGCATTACCCTAAGTTTTGTAAACAGTATTAGTAAAATAAAAATAAATATTTACAACCATTGTCAATAGAAAGACTATTGAGACCTTGTATAGATTTTATGTGCCTGTATGTTTCTTTTACGAACTGGTTTAGAATCAATATTTTAAAGTTGTTTTTGTTTTAATAAAAAACATGACAACAAAACTCATTTTTTTCCAGAACCAACAGGGCAAAGATCTTGGGCTTCAGAAGAGGAGCTTCTTCTAAAACCCTGTTTAAAACCCCCAATCTCTGTAGAAGATTCAGTTCTATATACATGATAAAGGGAATATAAAATTGAATAAAAACACTGGTAAGCTGCTGCTGTGTTGGAGATTGATTCCCTTTATATTTGCACACTGTCATGAAAATTGCTTTTGCTGCTTCTCCTCTCTCTTCCTTGTCCCTCTCCTTTTCCATATCCTTGTGAGGGTGGACTGGGTGAATGTGGAGCAACACATTGCTGATTACATTCATACACACATATGGACAGACAGACAAGTTATCCAAAGTTTTCCTGGGTTAGAAGTACTTATTTGAGTACCTCTCCCCCAACAGTTGTCAGTTATCATGAACTTGTAGAATTGAAATAATCTTGGAAAGCTCTGCCTTTCCGTTTAGTTAAAACTGACCCATGGGTTCAGATGTTAATGGAAAACAGAAGGAGAGCAGAGACACAGGACAGCATGCAAAAACAAACTTCCTCTTTTAGCAGCCCAGGCTAAAAAGTAGGAAAGTGAATTATTTCTGTCCAATCTACATTTTATTTTGTCCCTTAGAGGGTACACCATGCCCAGGAAGCCAGTTTTTCACATTCCTTCTCTAAATTTAGTAGTGTTAAAGAAAATCATGGGTGTGTTCTGATGACTTGGCTGCCAGTGAGAAGCACTTCCTCACTGCTTCCCTCATGTGCCATAGGCCAGAAATTTCTTAGTACTACAAACTTAACTATACAACCAGTCCTCATGCACCACACCAATACTAGTGGGCCTTAAAAGATAGATAATGAAAAATAAGTATCAAAATCAGGCAATTCTTCTCCTCATTCATGAAAAGTGAATTTCCTTTCCCTGTAAAATATCAGAACAATATTCTGGACAGTGAATTTTAAAAAGAAGTTTTCTGCCTGTCCAAGGATGGCTTGAAACTTCAGGATGCACAAATGAGAAATTAATATCTGGAGAGCATCACTTCTCGGACCTATGCCTGCATATCAGTGAGAAAGGCACTTGAATGCCTGGAAAAAAACAGAAGTTTGCCTCAGTCTAATATTGTACTGAGTGGCATAAGAATGTGATTCTTCCTCTCAGTCTACCCTTCCTCTCTTATTCTACTAAAGGGGGAAATGCACAGAGTAAAGGTACCTTGCATTTCTTCCCAGAAAAATTTAAAACAATTTTTTTCTCTTTCCTGTACCAGACTAGATACTTGACAAAAAGCCTCCCAACTATTTCTTCCTTTCCCTCAGGCTACTTCACCATTTCTTTCAAGGTTTTATTTGGGATATTAGTGAGTCTTCTGCTTTATTTTAAGGATGGTAAAGATCAGAAATATGGTCAGAGTAATGGATTGGGACAAGAATACAAACACTTTCTGTACCCTGTGTTCATTATCAGTCCCTGGCTGGCATGTATTTTTTTCCATGTCCTTAACTCTTCGGCATCTTTTCAGATTGCTTTCTTCTGGATCTTCTTCTTTGGCTGACTTACAATACACCAGAGTTTTAAAATGATAAATAAAATTATTTTTATTCTCTTTTCCTCTCTAAAATTCATTTGACTGTTGTACACTCAAAATTTTGTAATAATTTCTGAACTTCATTTACTTTACTCTCATTCCATTTTAAAGCCAGAAGGATCTTATTTTGAAGTGCTTCCTGCTGCTACAGGACTTCAAATCTCTCTTTTCTCTATAAAATAAATGCTGACATTTTATTATAATCATAGGCCTTCAGCTAATTAGGACTTTAGGAGAAACAAAACTGTTGCAAAACTTGTGGTAGAATAGAGTGAGCAGCACAGCGGTTCCTGGTGTCCATCTTCAATATGCTAAAAGGGAGACAAGAAAAAAAAGGAAACAAACACACCAGAAAACCACAGCTTGAAGAAATGGGCCAAATAATTCCCATTCTCTTGGACTGGTGTGTTAGAAGCATCCCTCCTGTGAACAACTGTCGAACAGGCACATGGTCCTTGGCTGACAGCACATTTTCCTTCTCAAGGAAGATTGATTTGGATTAATATATTCATTGTATATTTTGTGTATATGCTCAGAACAAATGCACACCCACATATTTATGTGCTATCGTTTTTTCACTGTGTGAGAAACATATTGTTTGAACTTACTGGAATGACCAGTGGTAATAAATCACGTCACTTCTGTCAGTAAGCCATGGCAGAAAGGGGAAAAAAAAAGCCTCATGCATATGTTTTAGGGACATTTTGTTCTTGTTTCTCATTGTCTCACTTTTCCTGACTCCAGTCAGAAACTCGGCAAATGAGGACTGACTTGTTTAGCACCCTCCAAATGTGTTGAAATGAGTTTAGTCACAGCCCACACAGATTGCTATTTCTGTTTACTGAAGTCCAAATCTGCTCTACAACTCGGGATCGTGGATCAAAGATCAGCCAGCAGGCAACAGATATTTCATTTCCATATCTTACATGCAGAAGAAGACCAAAAATTTGTCATTTACCAGGCTTTCCACAAAACAGGTATAAGCATCATGCAGGTGGGTTTTATATAAAATACATATAAGGATCATAAAATGGGCTCAATCAACAGTAGAATATATTAATCATAAAAGTGCGACAGGAGATTTTGAAAGCAAAGTGATTGTCCAGCTCTCATAAGGCTTATTTTGTTGATTATTGTTTCAATTCAAGTCCACATTAACTGTTTTCTTTTAGATTACACCATTAAAAATAGTATTTCCCTTAAATAGGTTATCTAAAATGCTTTTATGATGTGTTTATGACATCTCTGATGATATAATAAAGTTCCTTTAGCTCCTATAAATATTCTTAAAGGGGTGTTTTCTGCAGGTCGTTCTTCCACACCAGGCCGTGCAGTGATATATGATGCCATTAGGAGGCCATCTTAAGCCCAGTTTCCCCACCAGATGTATATATTTTTAATTATTCTTTCTTTGTCAGGATGAGTGACATTTTACTGGTTGCTATACTGAAAGTGGCAGGCAGTTGATGAAGTGCGCCATGGACCTGTCCTTCCACTCATCAATTTCTTGCAGGTGTACAGTTTTGCTTTTAAACACTATAATTCTATGTCAGATGAGTTGTGTGCAAGCTTAGGGGGTCTGTTCAATAAGCCATAAATTCTGTGGGTGGTTCTTCATATTACTCTAAGTTGGGGTGCCTTTGCTCCTTTCAGCTCAACATAGCTCTTCATTATTTTCACATTCATCCAGAAGCTCATAGTCATAATAAAAAGGGAAGGGAATGGAAGGGAAGGGAATGGAAGGGAAGGGAAGGGAAGGGAAAGGGAAAGGGAAAGGGAAAGGGAAAGGGAAAGGGGGAAAGGAAAGGAAAGGAAAGGAAAGGAAAGGAAAGGAAAGGAAAGGAAAGGAAAGGAAAGGAAAGGAAAGGAAAGGAAAGGAAAGGAAAGGAAAGGAAAGGAAAGGAAAGGAAAGGAAAGGAAAGGAAAGGAAAGGAAAGGAAAGGAAAGGAAAGGAAAGGAAAGGAAAGGAAAGGAAAGGAAAGGAAAGGAAAGGAAAGGAAAGGAAAGGAAAGGCTCAGACTCAGAAGCACAGGCTTTATTTATTTCTTTGCAATAAAATTAGTATTATTCTCTCGAATTCTACGCATGCACAACTCCTATGTAGGATGGCAACCTTTCTGCCCCATTTACTTTCTCTCTCTTTATCCTGATTGGGTCAGAATAAATGTTATATTACTCTTTGAATGCCAGAGAGGAAAGTATTCTTAAGGCAAAAAAATAAGGAGTTGGAAAGGAGAATGACGAAAAAAAAGACCAAATGGAGTTTTCCTGGATCCTAGGGAACTTGCCCAATTTGACAACAGACAGGCTTGGAACAACTTTTAAATTCTTCAAAAAAAAAAAAGTCCAAGTTCATCATCAAGTACTAGTTAATATCTTTTTGTGATAGCCCTATATCTATACTTCCTCTTCATGCACCTGGTATTATAATGATGAGATCAGCTGGAAGGTGCTAAGGACTACAGTTTGGGAACAGCAAGAAATGTACACACCCATTTCAAGTTCAGCTGCCTGTCTTGAAAGATGACTTCATATATTTGCTCTCCAGGCTGGATTCTCTCTCAAACATATGACTATGGCTCAAAACTAATTTCATTATTGGTTTGGATCCATTTCTGTACTGCCCAACAGACAGTGAAACAGCTGTCACAGAGATGGCATAGCTGTGCTAATGCAGAGCTCTGCTGAGGTGAATGCCTTTAAGCCACGTGGTTCTTTCATAAGGACTAAAATAAAGACAACAGAAATGGAAAACCTATCACTTACATATGGGATTTATTATGCATATTAATCACCTTTGCATCAAACTTCTGTGACTTCTCATGCTAATCCATGCAACTATAGCTTGCACATATGGCTCTTTTCCATTTTACCTATTACAGAGGACTTAGTACCTGTAGGCATTTTTCCACTGGAAGAGATTATCAGTATAATCAGGGCAATCTCTCAAACTCCTTTCCCACAAATTAAAGTTGTTTTCTATAATTTTTCAAAATACACAGCACTTTTTTACTCAGTGTTTAGCTTTATTTCCTCTCCTTTCTCTGTGTCTTCTCTAGTTTTTTAATGTCTTGCTCTTGTTGGAACAAACCTATGGTAGATAAACAATATTTTTTCAGAGGTAAAGCTCAGTCCTCCAAAGCAATATTTTAGCACTATCGAATACATCTTAAAAACATTGAGGTGAAATAAAAATCTTTTTGATTGAGCTAATGCACTGATTTATTTTATGCAAATTTCCTCTACCAGTAAAACATGTTAATACATGTAATAGACATTTAAAGGGGTAAGGCAAATTTAAAAAAGAGAGAATGGACTAGAGTCTCTATACAGACCTAGTCATTTATAGGTCCTGATGTTTTTCAGTAATGTCACTGCTAAGATATTTTGAGGCTAAAACAGAATCATATCAGGTAAAACATAAATGAAATTTTAGTGTAGGAGCTGAATTTTACAATAGCCCAAATTCAAGAAATGTGTCCTCCAGTAGCAAACTAAAGCACCTAAACTAGAAGGGCCCTTGTTCTGCTTATGGAGAAACAGACTTCTCAGAAATTCAGCCCACCTAAAATCCCAGTTTGTACCTGGCATTTCCTGTGGCTAAACTCATACTATGGAAAGCACTCACTCCGCTGCAAAATTCTTGGTGCCCATTCACAGAGAGACCCCTGACTACCCAGGATGGACCATGTCCCTCTCAGGTAAAAGGTCCATGTCCACACTGAACGAGATTATTATCCCTTCTAGGGTTTAGCTAAAATTCTTTGGGTGCAGCATCAAGTTATGAATGAGTTGATAAGAACGTAGAGACTGCAGGAATCATGCTGGAGGTGTGCAGAGAGCTGAAGGAGTCCAAGCTACTGCAGTTGCATCCATATGATAGAGGGGTGGTTCTAGGACCATTTCCCAGAGCTGCAACCTGTTTTCCTCCCAAAAGGAATGAGGTGATTTGCTGTGAAAGACAGCCTTGCATTGTGCATGATAAGGAGACAGGGCTGCATCAGGGTCTCAGTCATCTGATGGTGTAGATTTAAAGGTTTAATCCTCTAGGGATCCTATGGAATATCTAATGTGCTTTAAAAATAAATCAAAACCTAAACCAAAATCCCCAAAACAATAACCAAAAAAACCCCAACAACTAATCAGAACCAAAGAAAAACAAAAGCCCCTTTCTTCCTCCCTGCACCAAAAAACAAATCCAAACCCAAAAAACCCAAAAAGGATTAAAGAGTAAACCTGAACCTGATCTCACCACTCTTCATAATTTTCTCACTCCCTTAGTTTGTTTCAACACTCACCATCAAACTGCCTAGATCACACTTGCCATATTCTTCATTATTTTAGACCGTTTTTAATTTTCAGACATAGGCTTAGTCTCTGGTCTTTTGTTAAATTTAGCAGGTTACTTATTTGATTTAGTCTTGGTGAATTCAAGCCTATGGATTTTATGGTGATAATAAAATTGCTCCAGTTCTTCAAGTGATATTTACTATGGACCACAGGTGCACACAAAAAAAGTTTTGCTTTCTTTTGTTGTACAGGTTTTTGCAGTGAAGCAGCAATTAATGAAAAAACAATGACATTTTTCTCCTCAATCATTTTATAGAGTGAATTGTTGCATTTACAACCACAGTAGATGACTATATTATTTGTAAACTTTCTCAGTGGATGTGATGTCTCAGCATACAGGTAAAAGTATATACACACCTTTTTCTTCGGCATAAAGTCACAAAGAGGTCTTGCTGCCAGTAAAGGCCAATTTATTGCAGAATGTGGGTAAACATATTGCAATCAAATATTTATCAGTGAAGAATTTACCTTCCCTTAGCTTAGTCCTGATATGTCAAATGCCACACTGGGACAGAAAGGTGAATTACACCCTATGCATTTTTTAACTCGCTTAAAATACCTCTGCTTGCTTTTTCTCTTGGAAAAAGTAGATAACCACAATTGGCATGGCAGAAACATGAAATCTGTATGGACTAGGCTCTCTATTAACCTTGAAAAATCAATTGAAATAGAGCAGTTAAACATAACTAAAGGATTTTTCAGACCGACAACCAAGCTTCAGTGAAAACCACTGATGTTTAGGCTTCTAAGATCCTAAATAATTTTTGAAAAATTACCTTAAGTTTTTAAAAATCAAAGAGTAGTTTTGGAAATTATAGCCAAAAGAAGTATTCTCATGTTCTCTAATGACTTTTCAAAAAGTGCAGCAGGAGACACCAGCATATTCTTTCTGATATATTACAAAATAAGAAGATTTAGCAAAGCAAAGGTACAAACCATAGCCATATCTGTTGAAATGCACATGAAGCATGAAGCATTTATACAGTGTGGTGAGATACTTGTATTATCTATTTAATTGTTTAACACAGGAATACACTGCACCCATTAAACACAGAAATTGTGTGATGATAATAATCCAGTAGGGAGAGCTAGAGCGTAATACTTTTGCCAAGCACTTAATGCCAAGGATTCAGACTGCATAATCAATTAGAGAAGACATTGCTATTATGATACGCATTTCTGAAGGACCTCTCCAAAATGCCTAAGCTCTCTTATTTACATTTTGGCTTGTGTTGGTTGCCTCAAGGAAAGAAACCAATCCTTCCTTCCTCCCTCCAATATGAGGGAGCTTTACAGCTTTTCAGAGACACACAGCTGTGTCCTTCCATAGCCTGTTGTCCATTCTGCACTGAAATAATTTGCCACAATCCAAAGGCTGTGACACTCTGAATTCAACACTATGTCCAGAACAGTGACAACAAGCTGTCAGCTGAGTCAGTACCCCCTGCTATGTAGACCCATTTTTCTAACATTGAACTTCACAATAAAAATTGAATTTGGTCCAACTACTGTGCATCCATTGCTTGGATATTGTTGTAAATCAGTCTTAATCATTATGTTCCCACAGGAGGTTATGTCAGGAGAGCTGTATAGATTTGCATCTTCCAATAAACTGAACGTTATCTGAAACTTAATGAAACCTAGCTATATTGTATAAAAATATTCTAGTTCTTTACTTGCCCTTATTTGGATGAATTTTATGCCCCTCTGCATTTAATATAGCTATAAAGATTACAACTCTACATGAGATAGATAGATAGATAGATAGATAGATATAGACACCTGTACAATGGATAAGACTGTACAGGCCAATATTCTCCAACCCTGGGCGGTGTTATTCCCCTTCCTGTTTCTTCCCTACCCATGTGATTGAACACCACATGTCTGCAGCGTGTTAACAGATCTCCCAAATATTTTCAGCTCTTCTTGCACACTCATCTAAGAAATAAGGCTCAGTTATAACTAAAAGTCCTGTTTCATGAAGCAAATTGGTTTCCCTGAGTTCTTGGAAATGCCAGTTGGAACCAGTTATGGTGCAGAGCAGAAATCCATGTGCAGAACTGTGTTACAGAGCACTGAGAGGCAGGACACAGACACTACACAAAGGAAATGTCCTACAAATGTCTTGGCTCCAAGTGGCTGCTGAGCAGCCTGCACTCATAACAGCAGGAAAATTACTGAGTAGAGAGTGAAGCAATTAAAAACTGCACTGGGTCTGGCACATTCCTGAGACACAGAGGGCAACTGAACAAATTTAATAATGCTGCACTCTACATTTGTCAACTCTAAAAATATCCACTCAGAAAAGTTATTTCTGTCCAATATTAGTCAGTCCTAAGGCACAGAGTTACTATCAGATTTTTGCGCATAAAATCGTTGTATAGACATTTGGGCAGTTATGAACATCATGTAATAGTTGCTCAGAAGGTAGAGTGATGTTTATCCAGAAAGTGTATTTATCTAGGGAGATATCCAGAAGGTAAAGAGAGAACACAGTGGTCTGCTAACATTTGTAGAAAATGATCAATGGTCAGAGATCAAATCTTGCAAAGCTGAGTTGTGTTTGACAAGGGTTGTAATGTGATGGAAGGAAAATATTAAAGGGTAATTTGAAAAATGAGGATTATAATTAAACATGCCCTTTATCTGAAATATTTTCACTATAAAAACTCCACTGTTCACAGGTACCACCAGTCTGTCACATTATTTTCTGTCTACCAAAAATATGAACAAACCCTCTTTTAACTTTAAAAAAAAAAATTGTGAAAGCCAAGTAAAAACAAAATTTTGAAACAGGATTTTTATTACAGATGTAATTTGTCCAGGCAGAAATAAATGCAATGTATGGTGATGTACAGATGACACTGAGCACCATTACTGTTGATGCCAGGATAGAAATGGTGTTCAAGTGAAAAAGCACTTGTCGAATAGATACATGAGATTGGATACCAGTTCATATTTTTCACTAGAAAGTAACAAAACAGAGCCAGTATAACAGGCACTGTCCCCTGCTAGCCCCTTGCTCAAGAGAAAACAGTAAAAAGGACATCTGCCCCATTAGAAACTGATGCCAGAGTGATTTGGGGCTAACTAACAACAGCAGACAGAGATGAACACAGAGATGAAACACTGTAATCCGTGATTCTGAGAGCTGCTGTTACTTGGGGAAGGCTGAGCTCTCGTGTGCGAAGGGGAGAGATGGCAACTGCAGCTGTGCTGTCATAACAAGGTTAACCCACAGTCAGGGGAAGTTGTCAATCTTAATGGAGACATATTGTGGAGGGACCAGGCTCAGCTTTCCCGGCCTTCCCGAGGGAGGGATACCACAGGAGCTGAGTCACTCCTCCAGCCCAAGGAGTCCTTAGTGAGACAATTGCCTCCTTGGCTGAGCCAAGTGGAGGAGCTCATGTCCATTTGGGCTGATAAAATTGCAACTAATGGGTTTATCCTTTTGCAGCAGTAGCAACAGATTATCACAAGAGGATTATGCTTGTTAATTGATATTTCTGGTACATTTGACTGGAAAATGAAGGCATCAGGATGTGGATGCTGAGCTGTCTCTGTAAACAGAGGGTTGAAATTGGGGCTTTTGCTATGGCACAGCCGCTCATGGGTGAGAAGTTTCTCAGCCTTATGTAAAACAAACTACTTGGGGGTGAAGAACACCAAAACAGCCAAAGTTCCTTAGTCCCCCTAGAATTCTGACTGGGAAGGAGTTTGGTAGCCCCCACCTGTCTCCTACCCCTTCCTCCACACCTCCAGTCCTGCTGGTAACACCCAAGTGCAAGTAAAGGTGATACACATCGCTCTCTCTCTCCCTCTGATATTTGCCTTAGCAGCTTTCATCCAAAATGAATAATAGACCTCTGCTGATGTTTCTTTGGAAATTATGTAGCTTCAAGAGATCACATAGGAAATCAGACCAGCTTTAACTTGTAATGAAAACTGGTTAAAATTTATGCTGTTCTTCACTTTTATTATTTATTACATCCTTGCCCGAGTATATTGATTTTGTGCCAACCTCTGTTCTTGTCACAGTTTTTGTTACACAAATGAGGTTCCAGAAATGTAATGCCTATATTTTATGAAATACAGTCCTATGCCATTTCAGGATGACCTTTTCAGTATTCTGTATTCTGATGGGTTGACTGTTTCTGAGGCAGGGGCCTACTTCCATCTACACCTTATCCCCTCAACACTTACGTTTTAAAAGTAATTTAAACAGAGGTTGCTGTATCAATTTATTTTATTTGTATTGGCATGCAGAGTTGATAATCTCCTTTCTGAAAAATTGGTGAACTCTGGACAGCTGGCTTTTCATTGTACATGCCTCCATGCGGTCTCCGTGTAGGAATGAAGTTTTAACTACAGCATTAATTTTGGTATTAGGATATGTTAGACCAGTGGGACTGTTTTGCTTTTGCCTTCAAGCTCTGCTAAATGTACATCTGAAACAGCATTATGAAGCACGCTAGTGAAACAACAGTTTACACAAAGGAGTATCCCTCAGCTATAAGGGACTGACCAAGAAGGAGCAGACACCCCAAAAACAGACATACAGACTTATAGAGTCATCACAGTGTCACCATAGAGTGGTGGAGCGGAGAGGAACCTAAGTGACTTGCCCTACAGTGGCAGGGTGAGTCCTTTTAGTGTCTCCATCTGTAGGCAGAAGGGATATCATAAACAGCTGTTTATGGTCATTCCTTATTGACTTTTCTGGAACTAGCATAAGAAAAAGGCACAGCAAAAATTTCATTAAAAAGTATACCCGGTTCTCAGCTCTT
>NW_008237447.1:6285196-6314295 GCF_000691975.1 Corvus brachyrhynchos
GTAA
This sequence comes from Corvus brachyrhynchos, assembly GCF_000691975.1. Classification (NCBI taxonomy): domain Eukaryota; kingdom Metazoa; phylum Chordata; class Aves; order Passeriformes; family Corvidae; genus Corvus; species Corvus brachyrhynchos. The sequence goes on from NW_008237447.1 coordinate 6,285,201, forward strand.
AAGTTCCTTGCAAGATTCCCGAAGGCATCTGTTCCAGTTAATCACCCCCTATCCCACAGATCACAGGAGCTGCTGACTCTTGATTTCTCTTATGACATCCTTACCACGTGGTATTTTCCCCAGTACATAATAATTACTTTTGCACCAAGTATTTTAGAATACACAACAAAAGACTGTGATATTATGTATCTTCACAAGACAATCCAGTGGGTAAGCTATTTAATCAGAATTTGGGAAGCTGAGAATTTTTGTTAGTCCCTATTATGGCTCTGGTAGTCCTCTGAGTCTCTGAGCCCACGCTCTGAGCCTCTGCTGCCGTGGCAGCACTTTCCATTCATCTATTTCGGCCAGCGGTTCCCAGAAGCACGAGCTTAGAGGGAGCTGACAGCCAGCCAGATCTCAACACAGCAGTGCAAGTGTAGTGACAATAGCTCATCTGTGACAGATCATCTAGTTCCTGTGTGCTGTGGAGACAATTTGTGTATGCACAGGAAACTCAGTCTGTCCATGATGTTTTTGCCTTGCTACACACGCTTTTGTAACCTGCGTAGCTTGTGCAGAGGTCCTGACACATCCTGAGCACTTCAGATTCCCAGTGTATGTGCACTTTTTGGGTGCATTTATTTCTGCCTGGAAAATATGAGCTGGGAGACTCTCAAGGATGTGCAATGGAAAAGCAATCCTAACAGATTTTTGCCAGCTGAAGCCTCTGCTGTGTGTACAGAGGGCAGGCAACTTGGGCACAGTGGGGTATTGCTTCAAAACAGGGACTCCTGAAAGCTTAAAAAGAAACATTTTATCTGGGGAAAGGGGCAGGGGTGGGTACGGGATTGGGGCTTTTTTCCTACCCTCATTCAGATGGAAAGCTGAGCAGTGCTGATACAGAGCAATGTGGGGCTGCATCACTCACCAGCAGTCACAAATCAGCGCAGCACTCTTCACTGCGCAGGTGGGTGCCCTTTGTGCAGCACCGTGCCATGCCACCACCGCTTTGTTTTGAACATCAGCATCCTGGGGAGCCTCTGCCTCTCATCAAGGCAAGCAGAGACCCCCCCCAGAAATATTCTAGGCGCTGCAAAGCAGGCCAGCTTGAGCTGATCTGCACTATCTTGCTGGAACTAGAAGTTTCTCTGGGCTGCGAGTTCATCTCACTGCTCCTTTTACAGGATAGGGTGTTACAGATCAGCCTATTCATAGTTTTCAGAAAAAAAAAAATACTTTGGATAACGTATTTTGGGCATAAAATTGCAGACAGAGCAGTCAAACCAATAAAGCATTTACACTTCACCTATTCTCGTGCCGAAATTATTAAAAAGCCTAAACTGCAGTTCAGTCAGGGAAAGGCCTTCCTGCCTGCACAGCTACTTGAAAGAATTAATTAATTCAGAGGGGAAAAAAGCACTCTTCTCTAGCAAACAATCAAACTTTTAAATAACATGTACTTTACATGTACTTTAGTCCCTGAATATGTAGTTAGACCTCTCAACAGTTAGTTATCTTCACAAATTTCAAAGCCATTACTGTGAAAAATTCAAGGAAACATGAGCGAAAAAATGAAAGTGTAAATACATGTGAGGCAAACCCTTTCCTGCAGAGAACAAGAACCCAGAAAAGCTTATAGATCAAACAGTTTAAGGAAATACATAACCATTTTGGATTTGTAAGGGTTTTCTTAGGAGGATTAAACACCTTATTTAGAGAAAGTTCATCTTAGAAGCTGTCACTTCTCATCCACAATGCCCTGTAGGTTTAGTAGAGGTCCAGACAGCCTTGCAAGTCAGAATTTTATTCAGCATTTCCAAGTCAGTCTCATAAAACTCAGGCAAGCCTAAATGAATGTTTCAGAAAGACAAGTTTTGTTGAAAAACATTCCTGAGCTGTATAAATAACGACAGCCAAACAGCAGGAGCAGGGAGTGGGACGTGGAAAGGCTGTAATAAATGCAAGCAAGACACTTTGTGAGTAACAAGGCACAGCTATGCTGTGATTACCACCATGGGTTCTACCTAGAACAAACACTTTCAGAAAGGGGTTATGTTGTAGCTATGTTGAAACAGTAACATTTCATTGATGTAAACACATCAATGCTGATCTATCCCAGATGAGCACCTGGCTCTTGAGCCCTCTTCAGATCTGCCATTGTAGGCAAAATAACAGCCAGCCAGAGCTGGACATCACACCGGGCACAAACAAATAGAAATTACAGTCTGTAAACTGCACAACACGCTGTAACTACATGAGCCAATTGAATACTTACTCCTTCCCAGTGAGGACAATGAGGCACGGGCTTAGAAACCTGGTAAGGCATGGTCTGAGCTCAGCTGCAGCCCCAAGGGGTCCCAGGGCCACCAGCCAATACACCAGAGTCCTGTTGCCCACTTCAGCTTGGGAAGCAGAAGCTGTGGCACCGTCCAGAGGGTGAAAGGAGCCAGGTCAGGCAGAGCTCACCAAAGCTGGGAGGTGCATGTGTGAGACAAAAGGTGCCACATAGCCAAGATTTCCAAACCCTGGTGCAGTGAACTGGCTGATGGCACCCTGTCTCAGTTGTTTTCTCATGCCAAATCACATTAAAAAGAGCTAAAAGACATTAAACATCTCCTAATATGAAGTTGCCTTGAACAATGGCTGGAGTTGTCCCAGAGATGCTGTGTGAATATGGGAATTGCTCCATGTGGTCCTGATGCATCCACAAAACAATTTCCCTACTAAACTGTTCAAGCCAGCTGTGTGAAAGGCAAAACAGGCAATGCTTAAGCCAGTAAAACTACTCTGGAACAGTGCAACGTGCACTGCCCTGTCACCCAGAGCTGCGTGGGTAGCAGCAGCTGAAGGACAGAGGATCCATGCTTCCAGGGAGGAACCCATTGCAGCAGCTGGATCACTGCCTCCAGGGTTCTTCCCTAGTCCCACATCAGTGACACAGCAGCAAGACTCAGTCTCTGAGCCCCTCTCCTCCCTGCATGTTCCTCTCTTCATCCCAGATCAGCTTTCCCCGGACTTTTGTCCAGCAGCCTAGTGTCTATCTGTGACTTATAAGAAAAGTCAGTTTCTGTTCACTCTTGAGAATTTTTGGGAGCTGTAAACTACTGCTGAAATTGTTGCTGTTCATATTGAAGACAGCTGCTGGATGGAGAGAGGCAAACCAAAGGTGTGTCCCTAGTGCTATACCATTCATTCGTTCTGTTTGTATTTAAGACAAAATAATCTAAGCCGGGATTCTTCCCTCCAGGCTGTTCTTTTTTGTTTCTGGGAATCAAGGATGTTAAAATCCAACCTCAGCTCCCCATATTTAAAAGGATTAAAGAAGTGCCATCCTTGCTGGGGGAAGGAGGAGTGAAATGGAGACATATGAAGTTGGAAGCGTTAAAGTTTATGAGGCACCAGAAGCTAAAACAGTGAGGTTTCTGTAGGCAGCAGAGATCAAAAGAAGGGTCTGCATGGTCTAAACACACCTATATGCTTTAGGAGAGAAAAAAAAAAAGACATAAAAAATATCTACTGGTATGTTCTCCCTGTCTAGACATTAAATGCAACAGAGAAGCACAAGGTATTCATTTACCTGAACACTTCCTCATAAAAACCATTCTACTCCCTCACTTCTTCCAGCTGAGCATTATCAGAGTGCTTTTCTTCTATTTATGGCTTAAAATGTTGATTTTATTCTGTATTCAGAAAAAAAGGTGCAAACAAGAAATTCTAGTCAATACCAAAATACATCTGTCACAAAGGAGTCTTGTCAGAATTTCATATAAGCAAAATATGAAAATTTGAACTGGTGGCAGATATAAAATAAAAATAGAAATAATAATAAAGAATAGTTGACATATATAATAAATATATCTCTTTTTTCTTTTTCCACACACTGGCAAGATTATCCCTTTACCTGGCTTCCCCTTGGCCCAAATTCCAGACAGGGTATGTGAAGACAACTTAGTTACTCACACCATAAAAATGTCTTTTTAGATGTGGATAAAAAGATTATTTTCCCGAATTCTTGCAGGAGCTTCCAGCTGAGCCAACAGAAATTCACTCAAGAGGGTACCTCAAGTTCCCCAGTCCTCCTCTGTGTTTATGGCCACACCTGAAACCAGAAATGGCATAATAACCCCTTTATTTTGGTACTGATGATGATGATGACAACTTCTACCATTCAGCCATTCATGGGCAAAAGAGACATGCAGTAGATGACAAGAGAGATACCAGGTTTTAAAAATTTTAAGGTACTCATAGGTCCCCAAATAATGGTTTGGGTCTTAAAATCTGAAAATGTTGAGTTTGAGTCCTGGGAGCACGAAACTTCACCATTTTAAAGCTTTTTAGAACAACCTGGGAGAGATGATAAAGTTGCTTTAAAAAGAGGAAAGGAAAAAAAAAGGAAAAGAAAGGGAAAAAAAAGTTTCATGCATTTGTGTGTTTCACACAATAACCTGACCCCAGGAGCTGACACTTTAAGGGGAAAATGAGTGTCACAGGACAATTTACTGTAAAGCACATAAGAACATAGAAAACATAAATCCAAACCAGAAAGAGTAATAATTGAGTACTGATTATGGAACCGGAACATTGTGGGAACAATGGCTGAAAACCAGTGTGAAAACAAAGAAATAAAGCTAAATAGCTCTTGTTTCTCCTTATCCTTTTGTTCTCTCAAGCAAAATGATTTCCAGAAGAAAAAGACTAACTATGATGATGTTCCCTCTGTTTTGAAAGTGATTATCCTATAGGGATCAGTATTTTACTCTTCCTTATACTTTTAAAACTTTTTCCTTCTTCATGTGGATTTCAAATGAAGCACATTAGAATTCCTTACTTAGCTAAGAATATGTCAGGTCAATTCAGAAACAGAATGAGTCCAAGAACAGCAGAGCTGGAACAGAAAGAGATGTAATTATTCTGTTTTCAGTAAAAAGTATATTTGCAAGATTCTGCAAAGAAATGAATATTCAAAACAAACACATTGTCAGGAAAAAACCACGCAAAAACCAAAACAAAACCAAAGAAACCAACAAAAACCAAACCACTCTTATTAAGTAAAAAAAAGAAATATGGGCCCAACAATCAGTGTAAAACAACAAATTTCATTTCTGACATCAAGGAACAAGGTGAGGAAATGGAAATATCGGCCTTTGACAACTGAAGAGGAAATGTGATGACTTGTGAATCCAGTGAATGACATGAACTGTGTTTCATGGCAGCTTTTACCACCAAATCTAGCCCAGAATATCAGCAAAACAGTCTGATGACTGTTCAGTGGGGGGTGTGAAATGACTTCAGGGATTTCTCTCTGGAAATTACACCCATGAATTGACGTTAACAAAAATAAATTCTAAGTAATTTAGTTTAGAGTAAATATTTTTGGCTTAATATGAGAAATTAACTGACGGCATATAATTTGGTCTACTATATACATGTGGGTAATTAACACACATTGATGGCCACTGTGTGAAATTCTCCATCACTTTTCATTATAACCCCACAGGTATCTGCCACCTCTCCAATGGTAGGCATACTGCATCTAGACTAGAACTTGTACACATTGAAGAGGCACAATCTCATTTTACCAGCTTCTCTTTCAGGAATCAGCAACAGGCATGACACCCATCACAGAAGTAGATGTACTTGGTTTTATTCCTTGAAGCAATACTCTATCCTTAGACATGGCCTTGGAGCTAGGTACAACTTCACAGAGGTATTAGGTCACATTCTGTGGGTCTGAGTATATCTGTAGCATTCCTTGGCTGGAGCAAACATGGCTCATTATGTTCTGTCAACCAGAGTGAATTTGAGTAAAAGTGTAAAATATCACAGCTGGGAAAAAAGGTTTTACCCACCTAAAGATCTTAGTTTTATAGGAGAATTAAAAAAAACCTCTTGACATCATGCACATAGTTTTTACTCATACTCTAGCAAAGAAGAAACTAATGCCAATTTCATGGTACTGTTCATTTTATAAGCTGTACAAAGCCCCAGAGAAATGTACTTCCTTCCACAAAGAAGAAAGTAAATTCTCAGGTAAATATGCCAGCACTTGGTGTGCAACCAGATGCACAGATGATTCCTCACACGTTATGCCAAAGCTTCAGTATGGAGGCGTGATTGCCTCATGGCCCACCAGCACCCAGTTCCTCAGCCTCATCCCACAACAAAACAGACTTTAAGGCACAGAGAAGGTGATTTTCCAGTCAAATTTTTCCCAGATGGACCTAAGCTTAAATCACCTGTGATAGCAGGGCAGCTCCTTGTACAGTCTCTCCTGAAAGGTTTAGATGAAAGCTGATGGACTTACAAGAAACTCCTCTGAGCATATTTTGAAACAGATATTCTAACTAAGTTTACCAAATGCAGAGCAAATTCATTTTACTTTGAAACACTAGAAAGGATATTTCATTGTTCTCTGAATAGACGATGACATTAAGACTTGTCAGTTAATTATCAAAGAGATTATAGGAGCATCTTTGATTGTTTCATTAAGTATACTAACAAAGCTTGCTCAAATTTATTTTTACACAATTTCCATGAAAAGGCTATGAAAAACAAGGTGCTTCTATCATTAAACTGCAGTTTCGTTATTCCTTTGTTCCATCATTTCAGACATGTACTGAACATCAAGAGCCAATCTGAAGAGTAACTGGGATATCAAACCTAGTGTGGCCTTGCTAGAAGTAAAAATCCTCACTTCAATACCCAGACCTTACAGTGCTCTATGTAGCTCTGTCCCTTGGATCCTTATAAGCAATTTAATTGGTATAAACTTGAAGCTTAATTCAAATTGGAAAAAATCCCTTTAAGGCATTGAAAAATTTTGAAGGGTAAGAAGTACTTTTCATTTCTCCTGTCAGGGAGATGACAAGGTGGAGAGAGGGATATGAAGCCAGAAGTTTGAAGTGAAAGGCCAGAGATATTGTAAGGCTGCAAAAGGAAGAGACACTCGGGAATACTCAGGAATAGGAGTGAAAATTAGGCCTAATCATCTCCTTTGTTTTCAGTGGTCCTAGTTAGCTAGGATATACTGCTGAGATTTTGGGCTCTGGTTTAGTTTATGAGTTAGATTTAAGACTTAATTTTAAGTGCCAAGATATGACTTAGATTGAGGGCAAAGTTTCAGGTTTCAATAATTTGTAGCCTTTAAAATTAAAACCAGGAGCCTCTCTTGGATTTTATTTTATCTGAATGGGAAGAGGAGCTTGCTTGTAACAGCAAATTGGACTCAACACCTATACAGCATTATTTTATGGTTTACTGGGCATTTATTTTAGTGAAGTCTGCATCTGCATTACATTAAAGTTGAAAGGAAAGACACAAATGAAACTCAAATTCAGGCCCAAGCAACAGTCGAGTCAGCTATGGAGCTGCTAACTGCATTTGTATTGATTAAACTTATATTCTGGAAATAATGAAACTACTTCTGCTGCATTTACCTTATCATGATCCTAAGCAAGGCAGAATTATAACGTAAAAGGAAACAGTAATACAAAAAAGCAGGTTCAGGGAGAGAAAATAAACAAAACAAAACCCACAGCCCAAACACAAAAAAACTCTTGCTCTTTTCCTCTCTCCCTCCCCAAAGCTACATAATTTACTCCCAGTCCATAAGGTCCTTAGTTCCAGTGATTGGGATGATGGATGGCTCTACTTCAGCTGCAGCAAGAGAAGATACAGCAATGCATCACTCTGCAGGAAAAAACAATAGAGCGAACAAAGCAGCAGGATAATGTGGTGGGCAGGAAAGCCAGGGGAATTCTCTGCTGGTGGAAAACCAGACAGCCCTACACTGGAGAGTGTAAAACACAGTGTGGGGGGTTTGCACTCATCGTGGCCATGCTTGTTGAAACCTGATTGAGAGGGGTGACCAACAACTGCAGGAGGGGAAGATCTTTTCTGCTTGAGTCCTGGTGTTTTTACAGGAGTAAAGGCTATAGTAGGTGTGCCATAGCCTAATTTATGCCCATGTTTGTAATTTGAAATGTTTGGAAGTGAGTTGAGTTAGTTCATGGTTAATTTCTGTGAAAGTTAGATGACTCTGAAATTTACCTGTGAAATTCTAGAGCAATTGATTAAAACATTTCTGTTTTAATGTAAGTCAGTGTTCAAATTCAAATCCAATAAATCAACAACTCCTGTGCTAAAGCTCTCATAGTTTCTAACATAAAACTCAGCAACAAATGTAGTAAAAAAAAGAATACTACTATTAAATATTACATTTTCTTGGCAAGAAGCAAAAGCACAAGTGATGGCCTGAGGAAATTCTGAAGGCTTGGGTGAAATGCTTAAAACAAACAAGACACATCCAAAATATATTCATTATTTATGTATGTTTTCAGCACATAATGCAGTAATAGTGAATTAATTACAGCTTGTAATTTAGATGATTCAGACAGAATATAAGGACGTAAATATAACCATAAGCAAATAAATTTACATAATACACAACATAAAAATTCAAGGGCACATTCTAACGCCTGGAGGGGGCAGAAAATACGGAAGCTCTTTGTTTGAATTAAATGCTGCAATAGGACACTTTTCACAGGAAATCAAGTTCGTCATCCAGAGAAAGTCACACGGAACTCCAATGATTTTTCATTGCTAAGCATGTTAATACTGCTCACTGCTCAAGCTTTTTCTCATTTTCCATGGTAATACCTGTTGAGTAGCATGTAATTTTGCTGAACTTTAACCAACGAAATTGAGTTTTTCCCATTCTAGTTGAATTCTCATAGAAAAGATCTCTACCATTTCTACAGCAAGATACATAATACTTCACCCAGCTGAAAAACTTGGTGAAGGTTCTTTGAACACCAATGATATCTGCAGTTTTTTAGAGCAGTTTTATGATAGCTAGAAAGGGGTTTACTGATTACTGGATTTCAATTTTACTGGATATCTCTTTTGCTTTTCCTCTGCAATTCAACAGCAATTTACACAAATAAATAACTTTTGTAAATGCAAGTGTGACTTCACTTAACTAAAATACGTTGAATGTTGAGCCTTGCAGAGCAGAAACAAAGTTCTCAGAGGACAACTCCTGTTCTGGGAGTGCATCAACAACTTTTCCATAAACCTTTTGCCAGGGAGACAAAGTGAATTTCATGTTCAGGGTGGAGAGAAATGCCCTGTCCAGGATGTGCATGCCCTGCCTGCATGCCCTAGGCAAGCAGTTGACCAGGATTAGCTGGACATTTCTTCTTGGAGATGGAACTGAGCCCTACAGTTGCAGCTGAATCCACATTTTTCTTGCTTTAACACCCAAAATAGCATTAAGCACTCTCAAAAGCCAGTTATAAATGTGAAGTTTAACCCCAAAGTGAGAGCACACTTTAAACTTTTATCTCTGTGAGCCAGCTCCCAACATCCCTCAGTGACTGCACAGGCAAGATACATTCATTAATGTGTCTAAAACACTAAAACATTAGAATGGTGATAGGAGAGAAAAGCTCTTCAGGAATTAATAATTTTTGCTTTGGAGCAGAGTTTTAATGGACTGCAGTTAAGTAAAGCCTATGACCTTGTATTGACGATGGAAGATGAAACAAAATGTTGAATCAGTAAGGGAGTGCTGTTAATTTTGTACACTGAATAAAGAAAGGATCCTATGGACATAATTTACATGTTCATGCAATTACAGATTAGTATATTACTAAATATATAGCAGAGGGACCAAGTCACAATCTTGGCTTTTTTGTTTCCTGACTTCTGAATAGTGGATTTGACAAGTTTATCATACTTTTGTATGTATTCAAGATAAATGTTCATATTCAACATGAATCTTCAGAATTTCAGAGAAATTAAATTTCTGCAGAATTGAAATTTGTCTTCCATTTGGAACTTACTCATCTTACATTTTTTTTTAACCCCCAAATTCAGAATATTTACTTTTGTTGAATTGATCTGAAATAGTGCTTTTAAAATCTGATCATTAAGCCTCTTATTACACTTCTCTTCTGGTGAATCATCACATTTTGTAAAAGTCACAACTCCTTCTGGTATGAAAATAGGTGTTAGAACATTATTACTAAGGTTGTAAAATCAAGCAATAATAACAAAAAATTGAAGGATTTGTCTTCAGCTGATGCCTCATCCCCTCCTGCTATCATCTATTTGCCATAGTCAAATCAGGATAATAGTCTGAGAACGTATTTTCTACAATGGATTGGACTCCCTTGTAAAACTGCACCTCTTCTAGCAAAGACTGTCCATGTTCTGACTGGCATGTGCAAACCTGGTCATGCCATTTCAAAATCTACATTTTAGTGCAAGACCAGGTACAGGGAAGGGGCAGAAAGAATGGCTGTCATGCTTTCTTTTCTATAGGGGAACTGAGGTCAACTATAACCCTACAGTTTAGAAATGAGATAAATGAAAGAACATGCATGAGATAATATAATATAAACTAAAACAACTATAATACAATAATAAAATACAATCAAACAGCCGCAAAATCGTGAATGGCTTGGATAAAGTAAAGAAGAAAACATTCATGTTTGTAATATGAGATTGAGAGGGAAGTCAGTGAAAGAAAGTACTGCTCATGCTATAATTAGATGATGTTACTCATTGCAGTAGCATTTTTTAAATCTGCTTAGAATATGAATGAGTAAAAAAGAAATGAGATCAAATAAAAGAAAGCTCCATGAATACCTATAAAATGCAGTGATGTAATTGAACTTCTGGTTCATCAAATCACAAACTACAGTTTACTTGCAAATGAATGACCAATTACAGAATTTGGAGACTATATTGGAGAAAAAATTACCCCATGTTTTCCGTTTCTTAAGACCTTTCCCAAAGCACTCCTAATTTGACCCTGTTAGAAGCCAGATACTGGGTTGGAAGCACCTTTAGTCTGCTCCTAACTGCTGTATTTACTGTCATAATCCTGGAAAAAGGTTTTAATTTTAGTACGCTATCAGCTGAGCTGGCTCCTGAATGAGACAAAGAGGACATTCACTTGAATGTTATAACAACATTTTCCCTAACTGAGGAAAAATATCTGCTGTATTCATGAACACCTCAGGATGTTTTTATTGGTTGCACGGTTGTTGGTTGCTTTTTATTTCAATAAGCAGTATTTCCATTTCATACATGAAAGACCATAGATATTTCTTCATCACTAAAAATTCTCACTTGTGATATGGAAGGTCTAGCAGCTACAGGGTTGACTGAAACTTTTTGAATACAAGTCATGTATGCTTTACTAGGTGATTGAAGGGGGTCAGCTTGGCTCCAGCCAGCCTTTCTTTTACTTTCCAACTTGTTTATGGGTTTTCACGAAATAATTTTGATCACGTGTTGTGGAACCAAGTGTGATCAGAGATTTCTCAGAGTCAGAAGTCCTGACTCCTGCTCTCTCCTGCTCCCTTTGCTGTCAGGCACCTGCCGTGTCTGACGGCTGCGTGCAGACGCTGAGCTGCCAAAGCCCTTGGGAAGAAATCAGTCAGGCTCTCTTCCTCTCTTTTTCTAACTTTTATTTTAATTCCACCTAAGAATTAATGTGTGATATTAATTCAAACAACTCCTCTGCCAGAGAGCTCTGACATTGGGCAGCACTCTGCACGCTCTCGAATCCCACATTAGGTTTAATGTGCTCTGAGAGGTGGTGGGCATCTGACACAGCTCCAGAAGAGGAGGGAAGGAAAGAGCGAATCGGAGTCATTAGCAGGATTCTGAACCCAGCAGAAACGAAAGCCTCACACACTCCAACTGTTCTCTGCTGTCACTGTGATTATTAACTTCATGATAACAATAAGTTTGTAAGCAAATTTGTAGCTCAGCTGGGGAAAAGATTGAAATAGACTACATTTTTTTTCTCTCTCATTAAACACTTCAAATACAACTGAGAGGAATTTTAATATTTAAAAACAGAGATTCAAAAGCTATTTACTTCTGGGCAGCTTATTCTAAAACCACCTCAGCTTATTTTTGCTCCCATGCATCTCTAATAAGAAAATATATGCTCACAGCTAAGTCTAGAAATGGAAATAATTTAAGTCTCTAAAGTATTTCCACTTAAAGGTTCTCTCCTCTACCCTGGCCTTGTTGTTCTTCTCATTTCAACATTGTTAAGATAAGCAGGCAAAGTTCTTTATTGATATTCATAATAAAAATACAGGATTTCCCCCTTTCCAGAAGACATGCCACTAATTTGGCTAATTTTGGCTAATTTGGCCAAAAACCATCACCACGTGTCAGGCTATTCAACTCAACACAAGCCTACTGCTGCTGCAGGTCATCTTGTTGTTTACTGTGTATGGCTTTTGTTTCAGCTGCACCACAGAAATCCTCCATTTTTCCAGCACGAGCAGCCAGCTTTGTGAGCTGAGAGAGGACAAGACAGCAGGAAGCAGCACTTCAAGAATGAACCTTTTCCCTGGTCTGTGCAAGGATACTGGATGAGGGTACCAATGAGACTAAAAGGTTGATGTAAGCAAGAAAGAAGAGTTCAGGGGGTAGGGGCTTCCTAGAATTAACAAAGCCCGTCAGTATTTTGAGGCAACTTATACAGGGAAGTGGTGAAAAGACATAAATGTGTAACAGTAGCAAAACTATTAGTTTAACTCTACAGCTTGTTTTTGACTGAATGAAATTATTTTCTTTATTAAGGATGAAAGTATTTCCACTAAAGTCTCATTGAGCTTACTAAGCATATTTTCGTTTATTTTGCTTCTTTCAACACAAAAACAAGGGAAGGAAAGAAGAAACATTTCTACTACCTTTACTATGGCCAAGATTATACTCAGAAAAGTCCCTTAATTATCCTTACCTAGTATAGTCACTATTTAAAAACCCCACTCAATAGTTAAGGAAGAAATCTCTTTACTAATTAAACACTAATAGCAGATAAAGCTTACTGGAAGAGTACTATGCCATTTTCAACTGTATTTCCTCCTTGAATATCATACATATTTTCTCCAACATTTGGCTAGGCAGGTGGCCAGCAGGCACTGTCAAGATAATTTATGTCTCTTGTTTATTTGAATAATTAAAGTAACAACAGCACTGGAACCCTGCAATTTTTGCACAACCCCAGCTTACACAACAATTTCCCATTCCTTCTACTCTTGTCCTCTTCTCCCACGAAAGAAATCCCATGCATGAGAAGGAGGCTCGTAACGAATCAGTAAGGTCCAAGGAAGTAGATCTTTGCGAAAGGAACAAATTTCTGTGCAGTTAACCAACAAGAGAAGAAAACTCCACTAGCGACTTACAAATCAGCCTCCTGTCCCATGTACAAAACCTCTCACACCCACCTCAGTTGTGTCCTTCTCCAGGGATCTCTGTGGACATCCAGCTTCACCCAGCCCTGCTGCTCGTGTGCTGCAGGCAGCATTTGGTGACTAACTGTGACTGCAGGCTTGCTACGTGTGAGCAGCTCCAATTCTCCTGTTTCAGAAGGACAGAGGGGTTAGCGCATAAACCGTAATCTTGAATTTTTACCAAGAAGTGGAAACCAGTATCAAGGGGCTCTGAATCTCCTTTCAACTGTCACCCCATCATGCCTTCTTCGTGGCTGCACCTGCTCACATGGAAGTGAAGGAGCAACTGATTGTGATCTGGATTGATTCCTGTGAACAGCTAAATCTGAAGTATTCCACTAAATTTGGTCAAAAAACTTGGTCAGGCTAAGAGACACATCACTGACCACAGGACAGCCAGAGTCACTCACAACAGGACTACACTCTTGACAGGTCTCTACATATTTTCTTTGTTGTTACCTTTCTTTTCTAGAGAACCCACATTTTCCCCACGTTTCAGGAGATTTTTCTGAGATTCGTGTGGTACGTGGATGTCTCCCTGTGCTATAGCAACATGGCTGGCCTTGAAATGCAACACTGCTGCATTTGATGGCTGTTTTTATAGCCCTCCTATACCTTTTCAAAACGGTCAGGTGGTCATAAAAAATGAGAAAACAAAGTGATCTAACAGCAAGCTTTTTTTTTAATGTCTTTAAAATAATTAGGAGCCCCAACTCCTGTACTCACAAGCCAGGGGCAAAGTCTGAAGCAACATAAATTATATAAATTGCTTTGCAGATGAGCACATTAGCTAAAAGAGGTCTGTTTTTTCCTGCTAGGCAGAATTATTTTGCACCAGTATGGGGGAACCAAACCTTTGCCATACTAATCCTCAATACTGGTGGGTGGCATTATAATCCTGGTATTATTGTTTGTGTTCTCTGATGAGTAATGTCCAGAACTCCGAGCGGTAAGGGAGCAAGTTCCTTTAGTTAGTAAAAGATTTTAGATTTTCATGTTCACAGAGTGGTCCTTCTGTTATGTTTTTTACCTCCATACACTTATCTTGCTATGAGTTAAAAAAAAACCCCAAGCCCAAAAAAACCCGACCAATCAATAGATAGTAGTTAACGTGGTACTTGTAACATGACAACTTGTTCACTTCCTCCAGTAAAAAATAAAGGATGTGCAGAGCAGGGTTACAATTTATGGAGTATTACCAGTCAGTCACTCAGTTTCAAGAGGCAGAATATTCTGCCTGTGTTATCTGCTGATTCATCGCATGACTGAATATTTTTCTCTTTTTAAAAGGCAATATTTTGAGACCATACATCTATTTCTTTGGGGAAGTCCAGAGCAAAAGCAGATGTCAGACATACATAAATGAGATGCTAAAATATGGTAAGCATATCTGACAGTTCAAAATACATTATTTCTTTGCTGTCTGTCTCAGTGAATTTCTGAAAGAGAAAATAATATTACCTCCTCTATTGCAAATTGTATTATGAGACAGAATAGTTTTGTTCTATAGCCCTGGTAATATTGTATTTCTACTACTAGAGAAATTGGTTTTAGTCTGGGACATTTCTTGACTTGAATTCTACTTCTTTCGACATATCAGTCCAGCAACAAAAAGCTTTTATTTTGGTAAGCTTGTGGTTTTGGAAGAATGTTTGCTGCCATGTTGAAAATCCTGACACCATGTCTCTAATTTTACAGATGAGTATAACGGTGCTAAACTGACCTTTGCTTTAAGAAAATATATTTATTAAACTTCTCAGCTAGATTTTCTTCTGAAAAAAAAAACCAAAACAATAACCCACCAAACAAAAAATGAAAGGATTTAAAAGCACTCTGTTCAGACAATTGGAATGACATTTCTGTATATATTTCTGGTTTTGGTATTCTGCTTATTTTCTTATTCAGCTTCTTATTCTTCTGCTTTCTTATTCTGCTTTATTGTTTCTTAGGTTTTGGTATTCTGCTTATAGCTCTATAAAACCTATTCTTTTCAAAGTGCTGTTCATTATCAACTGTTATTTTGAAAAAAATTACAAGGCCACTTATTCCCTTGCTGAGCTGCTACAATTCAAAGTTGTTTACATACACATGAATGTTCATGCTCATATTTATTGATAAATATATATAAATTCCTAGAGGAAAAAAGTCTCCAATTTCAGTGGAGGAGGAATTTAAAAATACATATGATTGCAAAAGGAATGATTACAAGAGGAATTTAGAAATACATATGATTGCAAAAATACCCGCTTAAAATTAATATTTAAAGGAAATCAAGTCCTTTAAAACTGAGATTCTGCCATGGTAATCTATTTGATTCAAATAAGGAATTTATCTCAAATGCAAGCTGTCTTATAGTTTTTTCAGAGGCAGGCCAAGCACCCTGTGTGAGTTCAGGACCCGGTGTGGTGATTTCCTTTTAGCAAGCAGCAATTACAAGGATTAGGGGCCGGGGCTCAGCTCGGTGGAGATGAGGGGTATTTAGCCATTTCCCTGGTGTTGCTTTGGGGCACACAGACAGGTTCCCATGGGCCCTGAGAAATGGAGCCTCTTCCACCAGCAGGCACCAGAGCAGGTCCCTTTTGCTGCTGCTGCAGCTCCAAATGTCACATACCACAGGTGATGCTCGTTACGGGAGCTACAGGGATATAAAGGAGAGCACGGATTATTGCTGATGGTGGAGTGCCAAAGGTTAGTGAAAAGCTGGATTGTCTGCTGGACCAGAGTAGATAAGAACACAAAAGGGCACAGAAATGGATTTGAATACAGCCACTTATCAGTGTGCCTTTTAAACTACATTATGCTGCATATAATGGTGTGCTGTTAGCACTAAAATTGGGAGTCCCCTTTTATGAGCGTACTAATTTATTAACATCAATTTGTGTCACCATTTTAGCATTTCCTCTACTTCCCTGAGCCAAGGAGTAAGGCACCAAGTCAGCTAAATTCAGAGAGAATTCAAGTGGCTCTAGTTCTTTTCAAACAACTATTGCTTTCTACTGATGTAGCTCTCTGTTGGCTGCTGTATTGTTTTCTCCACAATAAAAACAAAGAAACACATATAAAAAAAAGATGTTTATGATTTGGAATAAATTGTAGCTTTACTATTCTTTATTACTGGAAACCATCCAATTATTATGCAAAAGAATAAAAAAAAAAGGATCATTTATATACCATACTGTTAAATTTTATATCGAGTGATATGATAAAATAGCCAGCTGGGACAATGGGTGGGGAATGGGAGGAATGCCAGATTTTATTTATGTCATGTTTATAGTTAGCAATGTTTATCCTTTTTTGTCAGTTAAAGGAACATTAAATAGAATTATCTTGGATTTATGGTAAGTAATAAAGCAGATCTTTTTTTCCATGAATGCTCAATTAGATTAAAGTATACAGTCACAAGAGCAAATATGCACCTATTTATGATTCCTTTCCTGAGGCCATCCTCATGTTCCTCTCCCGAGACTGCAAGAATCTGGAAGACTTTGGACAAAACACTGCATGTGTTTACTGTAGCACATATGTAAGCATAATGCAAGACTGATGAGACTGAAACATGGAGTTCAGGGATCATGAAAGAGAATGGAAAGGATACAGAAAAAATGTTAGCACCAGACTTAAAGAAACACCAAGTGGAGATTTCTGGAGAAAATTATCACTGGCATAGACTCTGACATTTTTCTCAGGAAGGGATCTGTCATCCGAAGTCCAGGGACAGATTTACATTTCTTCTCCTGGAACATGATATCCCTCTAAATTCTTTTAAAATGTGATGATGCCATTTCAAACCACACCTGGTATCCTTTTTTCTTACTTTAAGGTTGTGTCCTATGTAAGAGAACACCTTTGTGAAACAAGGGAAAGGTAAGCAGCATCAAGTTTCGTGTTTTTCAACAAGGTTAAACCAGCAGTTCAAGTTCGGGGATTTAGTATTTGCTGTTGTGTATGCTCATATACAAGATAAAGGAAAAAAAAGACCAGTTGTTTGAATCAATTAATCTCAAAACATTCTGTGAGGCTTAAATTCCGGCTCAGTCTATTGAATGCCATTTTTTTGATTTGATAAAACGTCTGGCCATTGCTGTCACAAAAAAAGAGAAAAAAATCCACTTCATTAAGATCATTTTGTGCTGCCTCACATGCTGCCTTCAGCATAATTTTACACCGAGCTTAACTTGTTGCACAAGGACTTTGTCACACATCAGGCAGGTAGCACAGTGATGCTTCTCAGCTCCAACACAGAGATGTTGCCTAAAAGGAGTTATAGCTGGGAAAATGCCAGACCTCCTGGGACCTAAGCAAGACAGGTAATTGATGGTGCCATGGCCAGCAGCTCTGAAACCTGCTGTTTCTCCTCATTTCTCTTTAATCCACAGCATAACATCATTCATGCTGTACTAATAACAAGGATTATATTATCACATGCTGTACTTCCAAACAGACTCTTCTCACTGACAAGCAAGTGCAGACTTTTAGGATTCTGCTTCAGTTTCGTGCCAACAAATTGTAAAGGTGCAAACTTCTGTGCTCTTTTATTCCTGAATTTTCCATGCCTCTTTTGACCTTCCTATGCATCTTACAGGGATATGCAATCAAGGAGCTATTGTTCGAAATTTTATCCTTCATACACAGAATAACTGAAACACTAGGGCAAGTTTTAAAATTCATCTTGCTTGCTCACTTTGTTGAAAGTTATCTGACAATCCCTATTGCTTCAGATTTTCTCAGTTCATATTTATTATTAACATGTTCTTTTATGATGGCCTAGGATGTAAGTCATTGCAAGAAAATCAGTTTTATTTACCTAGCACAGAAAGGTAATATTTATTACATACACAAATGGTACACATTTCTATTATTCATTAGAGTGGCATAACTCTATGTGCTTTCATTTTTTATCAGTGCAGAAATACCTTTGATGTTTGTGAGAAAAGGAGGACTGTGGTCTTCCCGTACCATCCAGAGCCAAGGTGACTGATAGAAGTTTACATACACAGCATTCAAGTGCAAAATTCTGAGACCCCCCAGCACCAGAAACCGGTCTGTGTTACACAGCAAAAATTTGTTCCACAGGTTTTGTGTGTTGAAGGTACATAATCCTCCAGTGTCTTCCTCCAATGTACACACAGAATCACAGAATCATTTTGTTAGAAAAGAGCTCCAAGGTCATTGAGTCTAACCTTTGACTGATCACCTTGTTAACCAGGCCAAGGCATTGAGTGCCATGTCCAGTCATTTCTTGAACACCTTTAGGGATGGTGACTCCACCACCTCCTTGGGGAGCATGTTCCAGTGGTTTTCAACCCTTCCTTTGAAGAAATTATTCCTGATGTCTGACCTGAACCTCCCCTGGCACAACTTGAGGCCAATTCCTAGCCCTATCATTTGTTTCCTGGTAGAAGAGACCCTCCTTTGAGCGAGTTGTAGAGAGTCATAAGGTCCTCCTTTTCTCCAGGCTAAGCACCCCCAGCTCCCTCAGCTGCTCTTGACTTGTGCTCCAGACCCTTCCCCAGCTCTGTTGCCCTTCTCTGGACATGCTCCAGCCCCTCAACCTCTTTCTTGTAGTGAGGGGCCCACAGCTGGACACAGGATTTGAAGTTTGGCCTCACCAGTGCCCAGCACAGGGGGATGGTTGCTGCCCTGGTCCTGCTGCCACACTATTGCTGATACAGGCCAGGTGCCATTGGCCCTCTTGGCCACCTGGGCACTGTTGGCTCATGTTCAGCTGCTGTTGACCAGCACCCCCAGCTCCTTTTCCACTAGGCAGATTTCCAGCTAGTCTTCTCCAAGCCTGTAGTACTGCCTGGGTTGTTGTGACTCAAGTGTGGGACCCAGCACTTGACCTTGCTGAACTTTACACTGTTGGCCTTGGTCCATCAATCCAGCAAGTCCAGATCCCTCTGCAGAGTCTTCCTACCCTACAGCAGATCAACATTCTCACCTAACTTAGTGTTGTCTGTGAACTTACTGAAGGGTACATTCAATCCCCTCAACCAGATCATCAATAAAGGCATTGAACAGGACTGGCCCTGACACGCTTAGCCTTGGGGAACCTTAGCTTATCCCACAAACTACTGAAAAAGAAATAGAGAATCAAAGAGAAAATGTAAGCTGTAACTCACCAATATCCCTTTCTATCCAAAGTACTCACCTCTGCTCTGTGTGCTCCCTCAGCACACAGGGCTGTCACCCCAGCAGTGCTGTCACCCCAGCAAGGCTGTCTCCCTCCCTGCCAGGATGAGGAGCTGTGCCCTGCAGGGGCAGAGAAAAACGTCTGAGGCAGCGAGCTTTGCTACAGGCTCGTGCACGGCACAGCACAGGCCTGTTCAAAGCATCTCCACGGGGTTTTGCTCTTCCCTGCTGCTTCTCTAAACCAGAAGTTGTGATGCTGGGGGTTACACCAGGCTGGTTCAGGCTCCTGTATTGTTTGGCTGAGAAACAAACACCTCTCCAACAGCAACGGTTAATAAAACACAGAGCAAACACATAGGAAACCTTGTTTCATGACCCTGATGATTCCTGTGAATTGTGTAAAGGATATGCCCCAAATAGCTTAATTCCTGGTGCAAGATGCCCTCCTTCCCCGAAGTGACAGAACCTGATGGCTTCCCAGATCTTACTTGTTTGGCCACTGAGAAAAGAACGAGTTAAACAGTCAGAAAAAGGTGGAAAAGTTAGTCAGCAAGGAGCATTGTGGCCAGCCAGTAAACAAACCCTCTCTCCCTCAGCAGTGATTAGTCTGTCTGCCACAAAGGCTTACAGTAACGGTGCTTTAGCTAAAGAACAATAACCTCCATAAAACTTATTTGTAGCTCAGGCAGTTTAACTAGAAATTTAAGCCATCGGTAAAGCCTCTTTAAAGTTTTAATTTAATTTAATCTTCTCCTCAGGGCATGGAGTATGCACAGGAAGAAACTGTTATTATATTTTTCATGAGAGAGGAAAAAAAAGTAAAAAAAATTTGGTGAGACTGATGGGGATTTGGAGCAGTGCTGAGGTGGGGGCTGGGGGGAGCTGAGTAGTTCAAACGCCTTCAGGTGAACCCTGGAGAGAAAGTGACTTTTCGGCTGATGGCACCAGAGATTGTGGATGAATGGAGGCAGATCATGAAAGTCAGATATCAAAAGAGAGATCAGAGCAAGCTATTAAAATGTACATTTATATTGCTAAATATTTTTAGGATTGCTGAGTTGCGACAGCTAGCAAACAGCACATCATGGAGAACATTGATTGAAAAGCTCACTGGGTTGGGAAAGAATTTTTCATTTCATAAGTCATTTGCTGTAACCATTCCAAAAAGTCAGCAGATTTTTAAAATTAATGAGAGTTGTTTCTGTGACGAAGTCTGGCTTGATGGCCACTTCCTTCCCTGAGTTTTCTCGGGAGAACTGAACCTCATCCTTTTGTGCCATTAAAATTTTTCAGTCAGTAATGCTAATTCATTTGGCATGTACACAGCATGAGAAATTATCTTATCCTGTTTGTAGAACCCCATACAGATACAATGCTTTCCAGAGATTTTAAGTTCAGCTCCAAAGACCTTTTTTTAAGGACCTGATACAACATATTGAGTAAACAGTGGAGCAGAAGGATTTTCATTAAAAATTGCAACAACTACATTTTTTCAGTTGTGGAGACCTGGAAGTCTACTGTTTTTTAAATTAATACAGTATTACTATTTATTTAATTATGTCCAGGTAGCTATTTAAGTCTTCAAACAAAAGATAAAAATTCCCTGGCCATATTCCACTTCTGGAGTGGAAAACAGACACTAGATAAAAATATAAACATGTCTGTTACTCAAAATGGGCATTTTTATTGTTCTCCATTGATCACTCTCCAGTACCAATTTTAATTTCACAATAAGATACCTCAGCATACATACCAGTCAAGCCAAAGCTACTTCAATAAATACCTGCCATCTTTTTGACCTAGTATAGATAAAACCAAAAATATCATTTTCTGAGCATATTGCCAAACATTAATTGATTTTAGCAAATTTTAGGAATCTAGATATGCTTTTTCTTCTACAAAATGTAGGCATTTGTTTCAAAATAAAAGGAATTAATCTCAGTAGTGACTTGTTCGTTGCAGATAGAAATGTCACATGAGTATAGGCCTTCTGCTCATTGAAAGTTTTCCTTATAGCAAGATCCAGAAAAACCTCCAGGACATTACATATAAAGGTGTGAAAGTCTAACAAACAGTAATTAACACCTAACATTTGCCAGGTTGCTGGAATTAATCTAGTTACTAATATTCTACTGAGAACCAGCAAGGGTTGTGAGGACCAAGCTGCCGTGTGCAGCCTGAGCTGTTGTCCTGTATGAGCTGTTTTCTCTCTCTTGCCTGCAAGAGAAGCCCAGATGACAACACTGCCGATGATGTTAGTCAGATGGAGTAAATGCCATCCCTAGTTGCTTGTGCACCAGGTACAATCTCAGCTATACCCTGCATTTTCACTGAAATTGCTGCTGTCCATAGCCTCGCGAGGGCTGGAGATTTCATTTTCCTCGTGTTTATTACACTTATTAAATTACATTAACAATAATAACATATATTATGTCATGCTGCTACTGTTTGTCTTGCCCTTTCTTTCTTTCACTTCAAACACATGGAAAAATAGTGTACTGATTTGATCAACTAATTTGCATATGCATTTTACTTTGCAAATTATCTCACTGTTCCAGAGCTTTAACCAGTCTGGACCACTATCCTATAGCAGTCATGGCAACTGTTTTGCTTTGTCAAATGAAAGAGGTTTTTTCCAACTTTTATTTTTGTGTCTCCCACTGAAACAAATGTAATTATGAAGAAAATAAATTTCCATGACAATCATTCAGAGTTGTAGTTTCATTCCTAATAGTTTAATATAAGTTTTAATTTCTAAAATTTATTCTGAATGAAATGTAAATGTAAACAGAAGCAGAAGCTTTTAAGACAATTTAATCCACAAATTTTTTGTTCACATAAATTAAGTCTTTCCAATCCTCTTTGTCAACAGTCTCTTTTATATTTACATATTGCACAATCAGGAGTTGGAAATCTAAAGTTTTCTTTAGAAAGAAAACTTACAAGAGGATATACCCAAGGGAAATTGATCTAGGCCAAAATCAGCAAAATTTTACGTGTTTCTATCTACCTCTGCCTCCTATGGTCTTCTTTCTGAAGAATCAGAAAAAAATAAATATCAAGGAGAACCAGAAAAATATGATGATGGAAATACAAGGAGAGAAAGATAACAGAAGGGTGGAAGTGAGAAGCTGGTAAGTACAGCGACATACAAAGAGCTTGCAGATTTGGGCCAAACAGCACCCTCGGGGTAGGGCACAAGAAACAGCTGCATAAAGCTGATTGTAGGATTCCTGGCAGCTGTATTTTCCTGGTTCATCTTGTCACAGTGTAGGTTCTTTTCTTACCTCATCTCAGCCTCCCTCTGTCATACTTTCCCTGTGTTGCCTGAGTGTCCAGGCTACCCTCATTCCTCAGCAGTCAAAGAGATGGAGGATGGGCAAAGCTGGAGAGAGAGGAAAAAAATAAATCTGTATGAAGGCAGGAAGAAAGTGCTACTGCACTCGTTCCACAAGTCCTTGATGCTCTTCTTTGGGTGCCAGGCACAGACCTTGACACTTCTCTTCCCCTCCTTTATCTCAGAGGCCTCAGGCTACACCGCAGTGCCTGCGGCTCACCCTTGCTCTCAGTTGTTGTTCCTTCCATTGCCATTTCAACACCTTTTGATTCTTTGATCTTTAACAGGGAAATCCCCCCACAAACCTCACTATAAAATTGCTTGGATGGGAACACAGCAAATTTCTCTAGGATTGCAAACGCACGAGCATTTCTGACCAGTTCCTCCTCATTTCAGGGGCAACCCACAGTTTCCTCTTACCCCTCTATGACGTGAGGGACCCTGAGTACATGTGACCTTCCCTTGCTGCCCTGCATCAGTTCTTTAGGAGGGAGCACTGTCTTTTTAGGCAGTGGGAACACTTTCCAGACAAACATCACCTCATGCTGAAACCTGCAGCGTTCAGGGACATCCACAAGAGTTCTGTGGCTCCTCCTGATTCTTCTCTTCTGCTCACATCCTGGTGTCTGCCTCTCCTCCCAGTCCA
Organism: Corvus brachyrhynchos; assembly: GCF_000691975.1. Lineage (NCBI taxonomy): Eukaryota > Metazoa > Chordata > Aves > Passeriformes > Corvidae > Corvus > Corvus brachyrhynchos. The sequence continues at coordinate 6,308,566 of NW_008237447.1, forward strand.
GGTCACTTCACTGTCCTCCCAGCTGGTCTCTGCCAGACACCCTCCCCCTGGACCCCCCTCTTCCCTCTCCAGACTCCCTTTTATATGGAAAGTGGCTTCCCCACACATTGCTCCCGAAGTTGCTGCTCATTCTTCTCCCTCCCAGGCTGTCTCCACCCTGTCTCTCAGACGGGCCCTAATCCCCTATGCTTTGTCTGCACAGGGACTGTAAACTCTTCATATACGATGCTGCTGCTGTCACGTATTTGCTCAGGCCTATAAGTCATTGCTTTATAAAGGACCAAAATTCATTTCTTTGCCTTCAGAACTATTAGTCTATTCAGGTACCAATCCAGATGCTATTTAAATGACAATTGGGTTCACAGAATATGGCTTCCAAGTATTTTAATTTGATTAGGAATCAATCCTTCTTAATTACTTTTACAAATAATTCCCATTTTCCATCTGGAAATAGAGATAAGCCTGCGTGTATATATATTTTGCTCTGAGATTGAAAAACAAAATGGTTCTATAATTGTGTATCTGATAAATTGGACAAAAGAGAGATGACAACTTTTAAAGAATTTAAAACCAGATCTGATTCCGGTAATAATCCCTAAAAAAAACCCCACTAATCATATTAGCAGAAAATAATCTGTAAAGTGCAAAGCAAATTAAGTGCACGTCAGAGCAAGGGAGAAGTTGTATAATTTGGGGGATAGATAAGTGATTAACCCAGTGAGATGACTTGGTTAAAAAAAATCTGAAAAAGCTCTAAATTCACACAGGTGTCAAACCCCAAAGACGACACTATGATACTTTTTACTATTTTACAATAAAGATGTACATGTACCCATGGTTAGTTTAAAGGTATTGGTGAGATAGTCCATAATATGCTAAAACCAGGAAACTGAAATCAATTTTATTTAAAAATCTTTATCTCTATACTACTTAAAAGACATTCATTTGAAAAATTACAAGAAACATTAAAGTATTATAGTGCACGTTCAAGTTTTTGCCCTTCACACTCCCAAATGTGATATTAAATAATTTTGCGGAGAAGCTATATAAGGAATAACAGATACAAATGTATTAAATTTTAACCATGTACAAAACCTAAGCCAACTATTGCCGTTTTTCCAGGTCTGTGGTAGAAATAGCAGGAGCAGCTACAGTGTCACACAAAGAACAGCTGTGGTACTGTACAAAAGAAAGAATAGGACAGGGAGTGGCTGCAGCCAAATGTACCATAGAAAAATTATATCTCTGAGGGTCCTTTTTCCTATTGACTAAAAATGATAAATGATTCTTTAAAGAAATCAAAAGCTATAAAAAATATATGTGAGACCTATGCTTCTTTCCGGTTTGCTCACTCTGAAATATAAACAGAGCAAACCTTGTAGTTGTGTATAGACATATTTCTTGCCTTTATTTTTTTTAATTTGTCAAAATTTCTCCTGGAATTGCAGGCACAATATTCCCATACCTCATGCACAATAAGCTGTTATACTTGGAACAGCGACGGAGTCCAGTGCTCACCTGACTAAGGTGGAGATCTTTTCCCAAGGCTGACAAAGCACACAGCTAAATCATCTCCATACACAGCTATGTCCCTGATGCAACTCTATGCTTAAATGCATCATAAACATAGCTCTGGAAAGGAGACACCACCTATGACCACGACCTTCTGACTCTGGAACTTCTGGAAAGAAGAAATGGCATGGGATCCTGGTTGTTTCCACACCTTCCCTCCTCTACATCTCACTTCATTGCCAGTCCCTTCTCTGGCTTCCTGAGGGCGGTCCCAGTGCTTGACTGGTCAGCATGGAGACAGAATTAAATAAGCCATGTTTGTGAAGAAGAGAGAAGCAAGATTCCCTTTCCTGTATTTGCTCTGTGACCAAGAAAGCACAGAGAACCCCACCACAAAGCTGCTCTGAACTGCGAATCCCTTGCACACTTATTATTACAAGTCAGACTTCTGAAATGTTTACATTTCCTTTACTTCTGCTGGGATTGGACATTGACTAGTAATCCCAAAACTAGTAAGTTTTGCTAGGATTTAAAAGCAACTATTTAAAATTCAGTGTAAAATGGGACAGCTAAAATAAGAAAAATCAGAATAAATAAAAGTTACATTTGTACTGCCAATTCAAACACACATTTTCTTTTTAATGGTTCAACCATACAGCCTATGCAGCAAAACACTTTGTAAACCTTATTAAGATGAACAGGGCTTAAGTATATACACATAAAGTTAGGGATTTGTTGGCTAATATTAACCTAGATTCAGGTAAGCATTGGGTTTTTGACCAATAGCTCAGCATAAAACATACACAATACACAATGAATCTTGAGTTCTTTAACAGTTAAGCATCTAGTCCAAGTTATGTAAAAACTTCAGGATCTTTCCAAATGCATACACCAGCCATTTCCAGAGGCAGTCAGAGTAAGATCCAGGTGAACTGAGATACCCCTCTGCATGCTAGTTTGGACTGGGGGTACATTCTGGACCGACAAACCGGAAGGCACATCTCACAGCCCAGCACTCCCTAAAGCACTTACCCCTAGAATTACAGAATCACAGAATGGTTTGGGTTGGAAGGGACTTTAAATATCATCTAGTTCCAACCCCCCAATTAGATTCAGTTGTAGACACCTATTGTACATACACAGCCCTGTCTGTCTCCACTGGTGACAGATAACAACTTCAATCATAATGGTTGTGGGTGATGCATCTCCTCTGCCGGGTGGAAGAATAGATATTCAGTGCTTCTGAAAAGGAGAAAAAAATATTTGGAAATCTTAAACAGTTCAGAAACAGGTATACCCTTATTTTAGACTGGGAACTACATAATGTTGAACTACAACCTCTCTGTATAATTGCTATTTAGCTAAAGGGACATAGGAGCCAAATTTGAACCATTTTTTTTTTTCCCTAAACAAGTCCTGACAGTGCACAAAAATTGAAGTTAAGACACATAACCATACACATGTATCTATAGGTACACAACATTTGTGTTTAAAATATAAAGATATTTTCAGACAGATTTGCATTTTGGCCATTTTGCTGTATGGTAGATATGTTTGCTTACAGATTCTGCACTATTCAGTAAGGCAACAAAAGCAAAAAATTAGTTCATCAAGTCAGTCACTGAATGAAAGTGTGAGCATATAATTTCATTTTTTTCTCTTTTCTCCAGCTGGTTTGAGCACACTGAGAGAGTTTCACTTGTTCCTTGGACTCCTAAAATGGCTTCGATATAACCTGACACAGACAATTTCAGTCTAACAATAAAGGAAATCAAAATACAAAATGCAGAATCATTCAGAGCTGCTGGGATTTTAAAATCCCATGCCCTTTGAGAAACTTTCAAAATAAATGAAATGTTTTATTAATTCTAACAGCTTAATGTACAGAACTAATAGACGTGTAGTCTATTATCATCATAAAAATCTTTGTCTTCTCCCATAATGCATTAATTTCTTTATACAGACAGATTGCATGGCTATGTTTGTATGACACTTTTTTCCCACTCAGATCAATTCTAAGACCTCTGAACTAAAGAAAATCATCTTTCTAAATGGAATACTAATTTTAGCTAAGCTGCTTTTGAAGACTATGCTCTTTTAAAAAAAGCCAAAGCTCCATACAAAAGGTAGGGAGAAGAGGGAGAGTGTAGCTGATGAAATGCAAATGAGGCTTTTCTCAGACAGCTGGCTGCTTGGGGATGACATGTGTGATGAATGGCTCTTAAAACATGAGCAGGCATCAAGCTCCAATTCAGTGTCAGACTGGCAAAAACAGCAGCATTACTGGATGCTTCCTTTAATTAATGCAACACTTCTGCATTAGTCCGGACACTGCCGATAAATGGGAAAGAACTGATATCAGTGGTAATATCAGAAATCTTTCAACCTTGAAGCTGGGATGCATTAGCCAAAAGCTGCGGTATCGTAAAAGGTTTAATTGTATTTGTAATGTACCAGTGCACCATGACAAAAATGGGAGATAGTGTAGGCAGGACAGAGTAAGCCAGTGATAAATGAGTGTGAGTGAGCGATTATGAAGCAGGGAGGAGTGTGGAAACAGACAATAGACAGCAGAGGGGAAGGGGCAGGAATGGGGGGTTATGATAGCAACACCTACTCCAATGTGAAAAGCAGGTAACAAGGAAAACCTGGTTATAATTTTGAGAAGGGCTACAAGCACAAAGCAGTTTAACATAAATCTTTCCTCCTAAATAGGTTTCATTGACGAAAGTGAGATTTACCACTGCACCTACTTCTAGCAGGACTTCATGGGCAAGGCTTCGTGAGCCAGTTATCTGCTACAAAGCATTACAACTCACTAAATCAAACACACAGCACAAGGTTTTCTATTAATTGCATACCAAAGTAATATGATACACACACTGTTCATCCGTTGTGCTGAAAATTATGTTTTCTGCCACAACATACCATAAAACTCCCATGCAATTTTTATGCTGTCACATAGTCAGCAAGTGTATGTAATAATAGCAATAACAGCTTTCTTGATTCTATTTGAAAATAAAGACTAATCTTCCACTGAAAGTATCAGAGCCTTTCACACTGCAAGGCTACAAAATATTCATGTGCAAGTTGTTCCTGTTTTGTGATTGCCATCAGTTGCAAACATTTCTGAAGACTCTGTCTTCCTAGCAAGTAGGCTAAGGCACATAATTAAGATTAACAAGTTCTGGGGAGGTTCTTGAAAATGGCCTATGCTTAGTGTTTCTGAGAAAGGTGAAGTATTCCTGTAATGTACTCAAAGTGATTTGCTGTTTCTTGATGACACCTTTATTCATGTGGTGGCCTTTTGAAACCATTCCAGTTGTCCTCTCCCTCTTTCGTGCACACAAGAGGCATTTATTGTGTGCACCAAGTATTTACTGAGTAGTTTCAACTGGGGTTTTTTTCTCTTTTTAATTAAACTTTGTTCTATGAAGCCAAAAAGAAAAAAAATCTGTTGCTTTTAAAATGAACACCAAGATGAATTACTGTCAATGCTTTTCTTCAGATGTGAGGAGAGAGCAAGGAAAGAGACAGACATTGGAGAAAGAAACGTTTTCAGACATCAAAAACAGATGCTGAAACTATATCATATGACATAGAGAGGACTTCTTTGACCACAGTACAGAAAAAAAAGTATTTTGGCATTCATGTGCATGCTTTTCTTATTGTATTAGACCACAGGTCTAATACAACTGATTTTATCAGTTAAGAAACTACCATATATGTAAAAATATAACTATAAATATGAATATACTTCCTTGAACTGAGGCTAAAGACATTTAAAAACCCTTATAAATTTTTTCAAGTACAGCACGCTTTCTTAAATATAAAGGAACTGTAGAAAAAAAGTGAAATATAGATACTTGTTGCAGATATTTGAGCGGTTCTCTTTAGTGAACTTCTAAATTGTTTTCCTTATTACAATATTTCTGTATTATTATGCACGGATATGTTTTAATACTTACAGAAATGTCTGAATACAAGGTAAGCTGGCCAGTGTTATGGCGTGAAAGCTTTGCCCAGGAGAGAAGGGCAATAGAAGGTTAGTTTTTTTTTTTTTTTCCTTCCTTGACTGTGGTGATGTGATATTTTTATTGTGTTTTTATATGTTCTTTGTATATTCTTTGTATCCCAATGGTTCATCCCTACCTTCCCCACTCCCACTCCCACTCCCAGTATGTTTGCCCCAGACCCAAGCCGCTCCCCCCGTGTTCC
>NW_008237447.1:6314335-6323246 GCF_000691975.1 Corvus brachyrhynchos
CTCTTTCCTTATCATCCACCCAAACCCCTCCTGTTGTTCCCAAAAGTTCGGTGTCCATCACCTGAGCCCTCCATAATTACCTTTATATGGTCCCCGTCAGTAACCTCGACGCCCCATTGGGGCATGTGACCCCTCTCCCTCCACCCACCAAGACCATTGGACCAGACGTGAGTCCATCCCTCCGGCGTCCCTCCCTCCTAACCCGCTTATTGGTCCCTAGTTGGTGTTGGCATGGTCGCATTGAAACTGTTGCTTGTCCTCTGTGGCTTGGTCCCTAGTTGGTGTTGGCGTGGTCGCATTGAAACTGTTGCTTGTCCTCTGTGGATTCCCTTCAGTAAAGTTGGATTAGCCCTGGGGGCAAGCCTCCTCACTACTTTTTATCTCTCCCTTCGTCGGGGGCTGCTGGCTGCTACAGTGTCTGGAGCTGGTGCTCCGCAGGGTAGAGCAGAGGCTTCAGAGGAGCAGCTCTAAAGCTCCGTGCCTCCAGCTACTCCCCACTCCTGTCACACACCACTGGAGCTAGCCTGGGCAGTGGACAGCAGCGGTCACTAGCGGCCACTGTGACACTTGACACACCCTTTTTTGTTAAATCTTTTAAGTCTGGTTTTAAATTCTTAGGTAAAACCACATGTACTGTGGTTTCAAAACATCTCTGTAGCTCCAATAAGTTAATTGGAAACCAGCGTAGTATTGATTAGCAGGGGAGTTAAATATAAGAGGGTTAAAGGTGTTGGGATCAAAGTAATTTTTTTGGCTAAGAAATTCCCAAACAAGTTTAAGAACCCAAAAAACCAAAACCCAATGAACCAACCAACCAAACAAAAAAAACCCCAAAAACACACCACCACCACAAAAAAAAACCCCAAAAACAAACAAACAAAAAAACCGCCAAAAACCCCCAAAAACAAACAAAAGAAAAACCGCCAAAAACCCCCAAAAACAAACAAAACCCAAACAACAACAAAAATCCAAAACAAAACAAAATCCCAAACCCACAGCTTTCATAAATTACTAAATTTTACAGAGATGGACCTTGCTATCCTTATTTTCAGACTAATAACTTGTCATAGAACTGAAAATGGTGGTGCCAGTGTTTCCCTTCTGCCTGTTTATTCCCAAGGCCCAGTAGCTATCCCAACAGGCTTATAATCCTGGATGTAAAGTGCCCTGTCATGTCAGAAGTTTCCCATCAATGTAGGCAAGGCATCAGTCCATTTGCTTTCACAATTCTACAGGAGAAAACTCCATTATAAGACGCTGAACGTATTCCAGTGTTGCTGGAATCTTTTACCTAGTCATGAAACAGTGAAAGTAAAAAGGCAGTCATGACCTAGCTTGTCTCAAAATTGGCAGTCAGCACTTACTGTAATGTGCATCTATTCAGGAGGTCCATTTTCATTCTTAACTCCCCAATTTCCTGTAGCGTACTTTAGCTCCTATATTATTTACAAAGTACTTTACCACAGGATAAAGAGGCTATGATCCAATCATTCTCTTCAGCCTACCATGGGGAAGACCATTTACTGCCCCTTTTCCTCCCTCCCTCATCTCATACTTAATGTACAGGACGAAGCATTCATTTGTACTAAATGAGAGATGCCATCAGATGTGAAGGGTGCATGTTCAGCCAGGATTGGATAATGATATGCTTACTCATGCTTACTACATTAGGAAGTTTTAATGGGACTACACGAGGATCAGGTGCTAATCGCTGGAACAGCATCAGATTGCAGTCTGTAATTTGGCTCACCCCTTCTGCAGAGCAGCTATTCAGTGCTGCTGACTGAATTCTATCCATCTCTGAAAATTCAGGAAGGCAAAATAAGAATAGGAAGAGAATTTAAAAGGTCGCTAACTGTATAGTTGCATGTCCAGAGCAAGGCTGTCAGGTAACTGTGCCTGCACTCAGTGGTGGCTGGGGTGCTGGCTGTGCAGATAGCTTCTAACAAGGCCCCATTGTGCTCCTCTCCCATGGGATTTTACTTGGACAGCATTTTCCACTAATGGATGCTGGTCATGAACAAACAGCTATAAATCATTTTGGCCAAGTTAACCCAAAGATATGCACCAAATTCTAGTGTCAAAGTGTCTAACACGCATTTCCTAATAAACAGAAATGTTCTTTTAACAGAAAACAAACAACCAGCAACATGGGTTGGGATGAAATCCTCCAAGTGCCAGGACAGATGGCTCTGGATTTCCCGGTGCAGTCCAGGGCGCAGCCCCGAGCAGTATGGACAGACACATGCCTTTGCTGTTCTGCTAAAACAAGAAGTGAGATCAAGCACAAAAACTTTGATGAAAGAGAGATATCCTAAAGATGAAGTGTTTATAGCAAAGATTTTGATGTAATGATTACATGCAGAAACAACAGATCTATATATATATAAAATACATGGTTTATGTAATAAATGCTTTTAGGACTGTGCTTTCATTACTGCCCAATCCCCTAGTTCCCTGAGATCTAGTGGTAGGATGTAAAGATGTCCTTCATAATCCGGTTATATGACCTATAATATTCAATACTGACAAGAGGCCAGAAGTCCAGCTTAAGTAAGTTTGTAAGAATGTATAAATCTTATAATTGTGGGATGAAATCATTTTGGGGCAGAAGTTTTGCGGAAAAATTTCCAATATTAGTTTAATAGCAGATGCTTGAAAACATAGATTTTCCTGTGTATTTAAGAATTATAAGCCAGGCACCCAATCAAGAAGCTGGCCCTGTTTTCCTTGCACTGCTGCCTAACACAAGACAAAATGCAATAGGAATGTGGTATTTTTTTAGTTCACAACAGTTATAAATTTTATACATTTTATGTTTCAGACACTACAGATTTTGGAATCATTATAAAATGGAGCCTGCATCTGGGTGGGTAATGACAAGTCACAGTCAGTTGGATGCTCATCATGGAAGTTTTTCATTAAAAACTTTCACGAAAGCTATAAAGCTTTTCAACAGAAAGGAGACATAGAGAAGTAAAACTGTGTACTTTAAACTGCTTTAAACAGAAATATAGTAATTGATAAATCTTTTGGAGCAGATGGTCTTCTAGCTGATTTAAGAGATATGGGGTCCCTGGGAGCAATTGCTCTTGGAACATCAACAACTAATTCCCATTCTTCACATGTTCCAAATTCTGCATTCTCTGGAATGCTGCTAATTGTTTTACTTTGGGTCTGTTCTCAAGAGAAACCTAAATAATTTCATTTCACTCAGAAGTTTATTCATAATCACCAGAACAACTGAATTTGGTATCCAAAACTACATTTTCTATGTTCTACTTATTGACCATTTTACATGCTTGGGTAATCACATCGAAATTATTTTCAGGGAAATCAGAGAAATGAGCCACGGTTGGATCACTCGTGCAATGCACAGATGATTTCACGCTACCCCTGCCTCCCCAGAAGAAATTAGTCAGAGCAGATATGAGGTGTGTGCTGCAAAAGGTGATGAGAGTCAGAGTACACAAATGGAAATCAAAAACCCTGGTAGCTGGCCTATGGCTAGTCATTTCATTCTTTATTGACATTTTTATTTAGATAATAACCTCTTTTTGGACAGTGCCATGTGTTCATACTGTGCTTTCCACAGAGCTGTCCTTAAATAAGACCTCTGGATGCAAATTAAATACTAATATACAAGATCATGAAACACAACATCGGTGATATTGTTACCAAATTTATTGTCACTTTTTTCTTTCTGCATGGCCTGAAAATATCCTGCATTAAGATTTGAGCCTGAAACACATTTACAGTTTTGTGATAGGAAAGCACAAAAGATCAACGTTTTTTACTACAGGAGCAGATTAATCAAACCCAAAGAGAGATGGAAATCCAGATTCAAATAATTCTTTGGTTTTGAGCAGCTAGCCTAATCCCTCCTTGGCAAAGAAGGGGCATGAACCAAGAGCATTCCAATACGAGTAGTCTACCTGAGTTAGTCAACAAAGTACCTTTACCCTTCTAAGAGAATTCTTATTGCAAAGATTGCTGTTGTTGTTATTTTCATTTTGAGTCTATTTTGACTAGACATTACCTGACAGACAGCACTTGCAAAAAACTAATGAATCTATAAGTCATCTTTATCATGATAGTTTCATAACTTGCTTGGCATAAAAAACCCACTGTGTTCTCACAATACTAGTCCATCAATTTTAAGACTAATCCATCTGCATTGTTCATCACTGCACGATATGCATCATTACATTGTAACTGAAAAAAGGAAAATTAAGGTGTGAAAAGGCCTAAACATCTTCATAACAATTTCAAGTTTGTGGATACGTAAGATGTGATTGTCAATTACAACACACATTCACTTTAAATAATAGCTTGTTAGAAAAACCCCCAACACCGATTGTGCCTGCTTTCCTGTTTTTCTTTTGTTTTTGTTCTCAGGTTTTGACTAAGACCCTAATCCAGTTGCTGCTACTTGGAACTAAGTGAAAAAAAATCATCATTTTTCTGCATTTTTTTTCTCCCAGGATTATTTTATCCCAAAACTTCAAGGTAAAAGAAATACAAAACCTCAGAAAAGGAAATTGGTTACTCAATTGGGATGATCTGCAATGCACAGTGACTTAGCCAAAACCTAAAATGTTTAAATTGTGGTCATCTTTCAGCAAGTGTCTTACTCATTGCATGACTAAAATACTTTATTTTTTCATCAATTAAGAGAGAAGGAGCATTTCAAAGAGAAATTTTCTTTGATTGCAAATAATCAATTGCTCAGGAAAAGTTGGACCTCTGAGTATTTTCTGTGGTATGACATCTGACAGCTGGCTTAGACTGGGAAAGTCTTGGTCAAGATGTTCACTCACTCTTGAAGAAACCTTCAAAAGCTCCAAAACATTCAGCATCCCTCCACTATTCCTTCATTCGCCTTTGCTCAAGGGTGAAGCTGTACTGGTGGAAGTGGATGCAGTGCTGGGGCACATCTACCTTAATTAACTACTTAGCTCAATTATTGTGACCATCTAGTAAGATGGATGGGTGTTATACATCACCTCACTGCCATCAATTGTTCACCCCATTAGAGCAGAGCAGAGGAATGTATACAAATGATTTATTCATCAAAAAAGAACAGCTTCAGCTGACCTGAAAAATAGTTCCAAAACTGGGTCAAATCCATCAAAATATTTCTACTGGATTTCTCTCTCTCTCACACACACACACATACATACACATACACATTCCCTGTGAAAGCCAGAAGGCCTGGGACTCAGTTTTAATAGTACTGTGATTGGGACAGTCATGGTGGAAATGGAAGGAACAAAAGTTTATTTTGCTCTTCTACTTAGACCCGTATCTGCTGCTCCTGGTAGGCCCCAGCCGTCAGGCTCCATGATCTCTCCCAAGACCCCCTGCTTATAGCTTTCCTACATGGTGTGATGTAGTAACATATTTACTGGGGCCCAGAGGAATGAAAATATCTGTCTCAGCAATGACAAGTGGCCCCAGCACTGGAGTTGCTGAAGTGTCAGTGCCCCAAGCCTGGGCTCAATGAATTTGAGTCTCCTACTTTTTAACAACCTCAGTTCTAGGCTGATCAAACCTCCTACAGCTTTGTCACAGCACCTATAGCCATGTCTTTGCTCTGCTGGTTAGCATTAATTAAAGATTCCTCACATAGGACTAAAACATTTGCTCTGAAAAAGGATTTGATTGATCCTGAAAATGTTAAGAGGGAGAGTTTGAAGAGAAAAAGTTCACGCTAATGAAAAAACAGCAATACTTTCTCCATTCAAAATGTTCACATCCCAGGTCAGAGGAAAAAACCAGTACATCGCTGGTGCTCTCCTGTCCCTTACTGACTTATTCTAGTGAGCAAAAATGCAGGTGATCCCTTGCAGAGCACCACGGAGAACACTTCCCATGCACGCTATTCCCTTGAACGACAGGTAGATTGGATTCTGATTCAAACTAATTTGTTCACTGGTAATGAGCTGTGATATCATCACCTAAATATAGAAACAGGTATTCAGCGAAGATTTTAATAAATGCAGGAGTGGAAAAGAGTGTCTCTTGCCTAGCCATAGTCCTTTTGAAAAACTAGAAGTCTAATAATGGGAGTTGTTTCTTCTAATGCTTCTAATGAGATAATATTAATAGCTTTCGATCAAATTAACTGCCTGATGTTGAATACCCACTAACTTGTATCCTATACTCATTTTTATTCATTTTTTTTTCAGTAAGACATCTTGTGAATTGACATTTTAAGGACTGTGTTCCTGAAATAAAACTAGCAGATCCTATTTAGTTTGTCATCGTTAAAAAGCAGCAAATTCTCAGACATTTTCCATGGGACAAGAAAGAAAGTACTTCAGTTATTTTGACAAAATATTAAAACTCTACAAAATGCTGTTCTATTGGAAGATCACAACAGATTATTCCAGTAATTTCCCAAAAGTATGAACATTGTTCTCTGTGCTGTAAAAATAACTGTAAATGTTAATTTCTTCAACTGAGTCCCAAATCAGAAGTTCTTCCCAAATTCACATATCACTAAAAGCCAATATTTGAAGCATATATGGAGTTCACAGAATTATGAACGTGACAAAAATGTTGTCAGGTGTTTATATGATTTTCTTGGTAAGAATGGACACAAGCATGTAGCTTACTCTTTGGAAACACTTTGTGAAGTTGTCTAAAGCTTTAAACTGACTTGTCATTCTGTCTTTTGCAGTTCTACAACTTAAAATAAAAACAAACTTACAGACAAGACAACTCATTTCTTCTCTCCATCTATCAGGAGATGTTTGCCTTATAATACCTTCAAACATTTTTTAGTCACACATTCCCCTTTGCATTTTGATGTTGGTTACTAATTTAACAAGAATCACAGATCCAGTAATTTTTATGTGTTTTTATTTAGAAATTTTAAAGCAGGATCAGTGGTAGGAACTGTTCTCCCAAAATATCACTGGTTTATGATATGTTTAAGAGACAACAAGGAGAGAAAAGAGTACGACTGTAATAGCAATATTAACCATGCAGTTGCCTCAGAGAGTCACAATTTGGGGAGCTTGGACTGCCCCCCTTGTTATTCACCAGTTCCTATTCCCTCTACTTTCCAAATATTTCCTTCATCTGTCCTTCTTGAGCCCTGCTATACAACGTAACACAAGCAAACAAACAAAACCCCACCAAACATCTGGGCAGTTTTCTATGTAAATTTAAAAATTGAGGTAATTTCTAATTCCCCAATAAAGCTGGGAAAACCACACTGAGCAAAACTTGACATTTGTGGTGAATAATGACTTCTTTGATCAAAATGAAAAGGCGATAACAAAAAAAAACACCTAAGGGCTTTATATCATTTTCACTCAAGAGACTGAAGTCCAGAATAAATGAGTGTGAAAAATGATGGTATTCATTTTTGCATAAAACCTTCATATTTATAATCTCAAGATTCCCTTTTATTCTTCATAATTGCTATAGACTTAATTCCGTAAGTCAAATTCTGGCATAATTGAACTGGTTTTGAGAGGAGAAAATTCCTCAGCAAGACTTCTTCCCTAATTTTTAGCTCACAGTAAGACTTTTCCCTGGATGAAGAGACTTTATATTGGAACAAAAATAAGCTTTGCACAGTCTTCAAGGCATTTACACTGTCATCTAGACTGTGGCGCTGTGTTCTGTTCTTACACTCCCTGTGTATCAACAGACCCTGTTGTGTAATATTGTACAAGTTTGTATTTCCATATATATAGGCCCTGCTTCTGCACTCAGATCCATTTGGACAAAAGCCCTTTGTCTGTGGAGAATACTCATGATTTCGAAGTATGGCCATCTGTTCTGAGATTTTAAAACTAAGGCTGCGTGACAATAAGTGGTTTTCCTCACAATAGAAATGCTATACAATGCTTATTGCTTATTGTACATTGGCTACTGTAGAAGTTGTGGCTGAATTGTGTTTTTCTTTTGCAGGAAAAGTTGTGGGGTAAGATGCTTGTTACATAGTCAGTGTAAGAACAAATGTTGCAGGTATTTGGAGAGTATAAATGTTCCTCTATACCAAGAAACCACTGATGACATGTCACTGTGTAGTGGTTGCCTACCCAGGAGAAGCATACATAGATGTCAAAAGCTTTACTTTATTTCTTGTCAAAACAATTGTCGTTATTCCCCTCCTCCCTTCCACATACATACCCATATGCCTTTTTGCTGGGTTGGCTTTTTTCTGGACAGCTGCATGGTGAATTAACACAGACTTAGTGTGTATGGACACCATGCCACTCTAGTGTTGCATAATCTCCTTCTCCCAGGTGGTATTAATCATTAGCCAGTTGCATTGAATAACAAAAGAAAATCCATAAAGGATTAATCACAGAAATTAAGTTTGGGGTTGATTTCTGAATAAGTCGTAATCTATACTGAAAACGCTTCATCCAAAGATAATTGGCAATTTCAGTTTTTTTTTCTGGTCAAGATGAAGTCCTTTATCAGTCAAGCTCTCTGAAGCTCCAGTTTATACACTGTGCATTGCACTAAGAGAAAAAAGGAAGCTTGCACATGTAAGTTATTTGCCATTACCCTCCATTTATCTTGTGGCTGTGCTAAATGAGCAAGGGCTGCAAGAGGAACGAACATAGCTTTTTTCTAAACAGAAAAATACGCCCAATTTTGCATCCACAAGCACTTCCTCTTTCATAACCAATCAAAACAAGGATTTAGCTCATCATGTGTAGAAGTCACTACTATAGTCAAAGGCTCAGACTTCCTGTAAGAAAAAGAATGGCGTTTCTCTCCATATTACTTTCAACTGACTGAGCAATGGAGTCTCTTGGTTCAGCACATGCAGAGAGAAACCATTTTGAAGCATGGCATGGGAGTTTTCACAAGTAATCTAAGTCACAGAGGCAAAGGTAGGAATTATTCTGTCTCGTTTTTAAGTGCTGTCATTCAGCAG